>NC_080543.1:117705282-118009032 GCF_028640845.1 Ahaetulla prasina | reverse complement strand
ATCTCCATAGACACTTGATAGTATAACTTAAAATTTAGCAGAGCCAATTGAACTCATTCCTTTGTATCCTGGAGAATTTTTATTTTATTTTATTTTATTTTATTTATTTATTTTATTTATTTGCATTTATATCCCGCCCTTCTCCGAAGACTCAGGGTGGCTTACACTATGTCAAGCAATAGTCTTCATCCATTTGTATATTATATACAAAGTCAACTTATTTTCCCCCAACAATCTGGGTCCTCATTTTACCTACTTTATAAAGGATGGAAGGCTGAGTCAACCTTGGGCCTGGTGGGACTTGAACCTGCAGTAATTGCAAGTAGCTGCTGTTAATAACAGACTGCATTAGTCTGTTGAGCCACCAGAGGCTCAAATTATGAGTTGCAGGCTGCTTTTTTATTATTATTATTATTATTATTATTATTATTATTATTATTATTATTATTATTATTATTATTATTATCTTATCAAATAAAAAAATACTTATTGCCATTTGTTTAACTTCTTTTTTATTAGGAAGATTTGGTACAAAAGCTACTCTTGTACAATATTCATATTTTATTGCCTATACAGTATAAGATTAGATTTAGATTTAGTTTTTCAATACTGTTCTATTTTTCCAGATCTATAATTAAGTAAGATTTGTTATTTGGCTTAAACACTGATATTAAGGTAAAGTTAAAGGTTCACAGATGTGCTAGTTGTTCCCGAATCTAGGGGGTGGTGCTCATCTCCGTTTCAAAGCCAAAGAGCCAGCGCTGTCCGAAGACGTCTCCGTGGTCATGTGGCTGGCATGACTAAATGCTAAAGGTGCGAAGAATGTTGTTAACTTCCCACCAAAGGTGGTCTCTATTTTTTTACTTGCATTTTTTATGTGCCTTCGAATTACTAGTTGGCAGAAGCTGGGACAAGTAACAGGAGTTCACCCTATTACGCGGCATTAGGGATTTGAACTGCTGAACTGACAACCTTTCGATTGACAAGCTGAGCATCTTAGCCATTGAGCCACCACATCCCTTAAAAACACTGATATTAAAACATCTTTATTTCAAACACTCTTTGTATTTTTTTTTCCAAATAGATTCCCTAAACCTTCCATGGCTTATTTCTGTCATACTGGTATCTTGACACCAAACTGACACCAATCAAGTAGTAGGATCCAACCTCTGGTCCCAGTGACCAACTCAGATTGGATCCAGCAACATTATCCCGGGACACATATATTTGTCTTTATTCATGAAACAAATCATTTCTGCATTGGGTACCATTATAAATAGTAAAACTACCTTTCCAAATGAAATAAAGCAAGTGATACAGTGAGCCATGGTGGCACAGTGGTTAGAGTGCAGTACTGAAGGCTATCTCTGCTGCCTGCCGGCTATTTGGCAGTTCAAATCTCATCAGGCTCAAGGTTGACTCAGCCTTCTATCCTTCTGAGGTGGGTAAAATGAGGACCCAGATTTTTTGGAGCAATATGCTGACTCTGTAAAGAGTCACTGTAAAGAGGGCACTGTAAAGTGGTATACAAGTCTAAGTGCTATCGCTATTGCTATATACAATTTAGTTACTTCTCTTTTTTTACTTCTTTTTTTTTATTAAAAAGTTTTATAAAAAATTTTTCTCCCCCCATATTCACCCCCTCCCCCTCCCTTCCCCTCCCTCCCCCCTCCCGCCCCCAGGACTTCCCAGAACCGAATACAGGATATAAAATTAACAATCATAAATTAAAATACAACATAAATCATAATCCATAGTCACTCCTTTCTCTAAAACCTTAACTCCCCTTCCAGAAACAAGAAAGTACATTCTTCTTCCAGTCCATTATATATCAGTCCATTCCACTCCTAAAGTCTTCAGAATCTTCCGATTAAATTGGTATTTCTTCTTCAATAAAGTACATAGTTTTTAATATCCAATCTTCATCGATCAACACCAAAACAATGTTCCATCTTCCAATATTCATCAGGAATTCTTCTGTAATATCTTTCTTCCTTAAACAGTCTCTCAAGAATAATTTGGGTGGTGATCCCCAGGGGGAGGGCCTTCTCCGTGGGGACCCCTGCCCTCTGGAATGAGCTGCCTCCAGGGATACATCAACTCCCTGACCTTCCGACATGAGCTGAAGACATTTTTGTTCCATCGCGCAGGGCTGGCCTAATAGTTTTAATGGGGGGTTTTATTAGAGTTTTAATTCTTAGCCAAATTGAATTAGTTTTTTAAAAATGTTTTTAATTTTTGTGTTTGTTGTTTTATTTGGCTGTAAACTGCCCTGAGTCCTTTGGGAGAAGGGCGGTATATAAATTAAAATAATAAATAAATAAATAAATAAATAAATAAATAAATAAATAAATAAATAAATTCATATTTCCAACTTAAATTCTTAAATTTTACTGTCCAATCTCCAAAAATAAACAATATTCTATCTTCCCATATCTTTGGTATCATTTACATACATCAAATAGCATTACTAATATTGATATTAAACCTATGTTGTATCCACAATATGTCATCTTTTTTTTCCCTTCTTTAAATGCAGTTCAGCCAGAGGGTTAGACTGTATTTGCCATTTTTATCCACCTATCAAGTCCTTCCCAAGAACCTTGGCTATACAGAAGATATTCTTTGATGGTGTTAAAGGTTAAAGGATATAAACCGTTTCAAGTAAAGCTGTATTTTACGATTGACTGATAAGGATTTTGTCCATGCGGGTGCTATTCATGTGTCCCTCCAGATGTTTTGGGATTGCATCTAAGTCACCTATTGCAACCAATGACAATAATTCAGTGACTTCAATGTCCTTAGGCAGCTCACAACAATCAAAGAAACTATACATACATTAATATGTTAATAATGTTAACAATAATAATAATGTTAGTAATACAAATATTATAAAGATGGCAAGTGTGATAAAATAAAATAAAAAACCAAAATAAAATTTGGTAAACTTTCCTTTACCAAAGACATTTTGGTAAAGAGCCAGTTCTTCATTGTTAAACTAATTTAAATGTTTATTTTTATTAGACTCTACTAAGGTTTTTTTCCCCAATTCCTTATATTATATGACACAAGTTGATAGTATACTTCATATAATAAATAAAGTATATACTACAGTATTATACTTTATAATATAAGTTGGTATTTCTACCGTGTTTCCCCCAAAATAAGATTGGGTCTTATATTCATTTTTGCTCCAAAAAAGACAACTTAGGGCTTATTTTCTGGTTAGGTCTTATTTTTGGGGAAATAGGGTACTAAATGCATCCATCTGGATGACAATTAACTGGGGCTTATTTTGGGGTAGGGCTTATATTGCGAGCATCCTAAAAATCATGCTAGGACTTATTTTCCAGTTGGGTCTTCTTTTTGGGGAAACAGGGTAGTTATAAAAAAGTTAATATTGTGGAACATGTAGTTCAGAGAGCAGTATCCCTTTAGGTTTTCTGATAATTTTGACTCTTTTGTCCACCTTCCCAAAATAGCAGGTTGTAGCTTTTCTGCCACTGAAACTCCTGTATGTTAATAAGAGATCTTTATATGCAACAGTCATGGATGTCAATAACTTTCAACAACTGAATGAATGGAGAATGACAGAAAAAAAATGTCCTTTCTATTATGCACTTTAGCCACACTTTTAGAGGCAAACACAACATTCTCACCGCTTGTCCTTTTCAATCCTGTTTTCAAGACTCCATGTGGAATTGTAGCACAACATAAAGCATTGCATTTTGTCTTTAAAGTAGCAGTATTATGTCTCCCACTCTCTTACATGTATTATAGCTAAACGTATGTCATAAGATTTTTATTTTTTTTGTAGCTTTTATTGATCTCAGCATACGGGCAGAAGAAAACCACTGTGATAAAACTAATCTAAAGGGCAATTACTTTCTTACTCTGCAAAACTTGTTTAAGTCACTAACTCATGTATAAAAGGGACAAAAAAGCATAGGATGGATCTACAATTTGTCTTCCTTCCTTCCTTCCTTCCTTCCTTCCTTCCTTCCTTCCTTCCTTCCTTCCTTCCTTCCTTCCTTCCTTCCTTCCTTCCTTCCTTCCTTCTATCTCCTTAGGCTGTTAGGACTTACTGTATATTGTGATTCTTTTTGGTATATATTATTACAATGGCTACTTGTTGTTTGCATTATGAGTCTAGAATTAATAATGATAGTGCTATATCTACAATGGTACCTCAGTACTCATTATTAATTGGTTCTGGCAGGTGCAATGAGTACCAAAATTGATGAATAACAAACAACATTTCCCCCCTAAGGACTAATGTAGTGAATCATAAGACAGCCGATACCAATAAGTTCTCGCTTGTGCGTTGAGCATAAAACAAATGATGAGTACTGGGACCAAATATTCACATCAAACTGCACTGAATACCAAATTTGATGAGTTCAAAGCAGTTGAATATCAAGGTATCAATATGCTTCTGATTACTTTGAAAAGAAATCTTGGTAATGCAAATACCTCTCGGTATTCTACTAACAACTTGCTTCCACATGACTGCTGCGAATACTGCTATTATTGCTACTTATTTCTTTACTATAACAATGTAGATGTGAAGAGAAATGAAAGTGCAAGTTTCTCTTTTTGCAATCTGACATGGAAGAGTCTAGATACCTTGCTTATGTAGTTACAGCTAATTAACAAGTCATCTATTAATTATATAATAATAATAATAATAATAATAATAATAATAATAATAATAATAATAATAATAATAATAATAATAATAATAATAATAACAACAATAATATCAGAGTTGGAAGGGACCTTGGAGGTCTTCTAGTACAACCCCCTGCCTAGGCAGGAAACCCTACACCATTTCAGACAAATGGCTATCCAACATTTTCTTAAAAATTTCCAGTGTTGGAGCATTCACAACTTCTGTAGGAAAGTTGTTCCACTAGTTAATTGTTCTAACTGTCAGGAAATTTCTCCTTAGTTCTAAGTTGCTTCTCTCCTTGATTAGTTTCCACCCATTGCTTCTTGTTCTACCCTCAGGTGCTTTGGAAAATAGTTTGACTCCCTCTTCTTTGTGGCAACCCCTGAGATATTGGAACACTACTATCATGTCTCCTCTAGTCCCTCTTTTCATTAAACTAGACATACCCAGTTCCTGCAACCGTTCTTCATAGGTTTTAGCCTCCAGTCCCCTAATCATCTTTGTTGCTCTTCTCTGCACTCTTTCTAGAGTCTCAACATCTTTTTTACATCATGGTGACCAAAACTGAATGCAATATTTCAGGTGTGGCCTTACCAAGGCATTATAAAGTGGTATTAACACTTCACATGATCTTGATTCTATCCCTCTGTTTATGCAGCCCAGAACTGTGTTGGCTTTTTTGGCAGCTGCTGCACACTGCTGGCTCATATCTAAATGGTTGTCCACTAGGACTCCAAGATCCCTCTCACAGTTACTACTATTGAGCAAGGTACCACATATCCGGTACCTGTGCATTTTGGTTTTTTGGCCTAAATGTAGAACCTTACTTTTTTCACTGTTGAATTTCATTTTGTTAGATAGTGCCCAATGTTCAAGTCTGTCAAGATCTTTCTGTATCTTGAGCCTATCTTCTGTAGTGTTGGCTATTCCTGCCAGCTTGGTGTCATCTGCAAATTTGATGAGTTCCGCATCTATCTCCTCGTCCAAGTCATTGATGAAGATGTTGAAGAGTACTGGGCCTAAAACAGAGCCTTGGGGTATTCCACCGCATACTTCCCTCCATGTGGATGTAGTTCCATTGAGGACTACATGTTGAGTGCGCTTGGTCAGCCAGTTATGAATCCATCTGGTGGTGGTGCTGTCTAGCCCACATTTTTCTACTTTATCTAGTAGTAGGTTATGGTCTACTTTATCAAATGCTTTACTGAAGTCCAAGTAAATTATATCAACAGCATTCTTCTGGTCCACTAATTTTGTCACTTTGTCAAAGAATGCAATAAGATTAGTCTGGCATGATCTGTTTTTGACAAACCCATGTTGGCTTTTGGTTATTATTTTGTTTGCTTCTAGGTGTTCGGTGATTCATTGCTTGATTATCTTTTCCAAAATCTTCCCTGGTATTGAGGTTAGGCTGATAGGTCTGTAGTTTCCTGGATCTGTTTTTTTTCCCTTTTTTGAAGATGGGAACTACATCAGCTCTTTTCCAGTCCTCTGGCAGCTCCCCTGTGCTCCAGGATCTTTGAAAGATATAGTTCAGTGGTTATGAGATTTCGTCTGCCAGTTCCTTCAGAACCCTGGGATATAATTCATCCAGTCCTGGTGATTTGAACTCGGCTAGGGTAGACAGATGTTCACTTACTATTTTTCCCCCTATTTTAACTTGTGTTCCTAATCTGTTTTTTGTGGTGCTGTTTTTGATAGGTCGGATGGTTTTTTCTTTTTGTGTAAAGACAGAAGCAAAAAATGAGTTAAGTAGATCTGCTTTCTCCCTGTTGCTTGTCACCTTCTTTCCACTTTCTCCCAGCAATGAGTTTTTTCTTGTTTTTAATATGTTGGAAGAAGCTTTTTTTGTTATTTTTTACTTTTGTCACTAGTCTTTGTTCATTGTGAGCCTTAGCTTTCCTCACTTCATCTTTACAGGCTTGGGCTATTTGCTGATATTCTGCCTTAGTTATTTGCCCCTCTTTCCACTTTTTATATGTGTCCTTTTTGTCTTTTAATTTGTCAGATAGTTCTTTATGCATCCATGCTGGTTTCTTTTGAGAGCTATTATTTTTCTTCCTCATTGGTATCGTGCTAGACTGGGTTTTTATAATCTCACTTTTCAAAATTTCCCAAGCTTCTTGAGTTGTTTTCCCCTTGAAGATTCTCATCCATGGAATCCTTCTCAAGCTCTCTCTGAGTTTATTGAAATTAGCTCTCTTGAAGTCCAAGACTCTAGTTTGACTTTGTTCTACTACTTGTGATTGCATAATGTTGAATTCCAATATTACGTGATCACTTGCCCCCAAGATTCCTATAGCTTCAACACCTTCCATCATTTATCTCTGTTAGTGAGATATAAGTCCAATATGGCTGATCCCCTTGTTCCCTTCTATACTTATTGGGAAACAAAATTGTCTGCTAGGTTTGTTAGGAACCTGTTGGATGTTTCACTTGGTGCAGAGTTTGTCTCCCAGTTGATGTCAGGGTAGTTAAAATCCCCCATTACTACTGTAATGTGTTTCCTACATACCTTAGTTAGCTGACTAGCAAAAAGTTCATCTACTTCCTCTGTTTGGTTGGGTAGCCTATAGTATATGCCTATGGCAATATCATTTTCCCTCCCTTTAATATTGACCCAAATGCATATACAGTGCATATTTTTTGTTTAGCTTCTATATGGTTGGACTAGATGATCTTGGTTTCCAAATGATGATTTTCTTCTAGGGAACAATAAGCATGATCCAAAATTGCATCAACATTTTCAGGATTATGATACCCCAACGTACTGTTCAATTTACATCAGAATTTCTTGTACATTTGATAGCACTTAATGTAATCTTTTGGGATGTCAGACATAAAAATTTTAACAAATTTCCACGAAGCATATTGTTGCTAAATCAGTTTCCACTTTAAGGAAGTGCTAATGGCAAGCGTATCCCAATGGATTACAATTACTTTGAATTAAAAAAAAACACCCTAATCTATGTAATGCCTTATAAAAGAAACATCACTTTCTCTTAGCCAGCTGATTAGTTAAATGCCACTATTTAATAGCCTTGTTTAACCTATCAATGTAACACTGAAATGTAAATGTGAAGTCTGTATGAAGTTATACAACACCTGCAGTTATTGCAGAGCTTAATATGATGGCTGAATAGAAATGTATGTGCTTGTGTGTGAGGATTTTAATGAATATTTTAATGCCCTTTCAAGCATCTCTAGTTTTATCACTACCAATAATTTAAAACCACAGATGTGGCCACTAGAAGCACTTTCCTCCATGAATTTATTTAGTCCTTTTGAAAAGATCTAAATTGTTCACCACTAGTGACATATATCTGCATTCCTAAGAGGTCTATAAGGGGCGTGCATAAGAGCACAAACGTGCCTACCGTTCCTGTCTTATTGTTTCCTTTCATTATATCCAATTAATATAGTTATTACATACTTATGCTCATATATATGCTTATATATTGTATAGTTATTTTCATGCTTATGCTTATATACACTGTTGCGACAAAATAAAATAAAAAAATAAAAAAATAAAAATAAAAAAATAAATAAAAATTTTAACTAGAGGATGTCTTTTTTAAAAAAGCTGATTTATCAGTCTTGAATGAGTAACACTTGGATGACTGCAAATTTTAATCATGTGAGTTTTGGATAAGAACTTCTTAAATTTATCACACCGATAATGGTTTATCACTGTTATGTCCATGGGACTTTTATGTAAGGAAAGAAATATTAAAATTGCATATTTACATAGCCTAGGATCATATATAGGGAGTATATCAGTATGTGCACAATGGCTGACATAACATGGCATCATAAACCAAGCCCTGTGCCTTTTAAATGCACCTAAAGTAAACATGAGAACAGAGCTGGATCAAGATACGATGCTTATTATTTTGTAGATTTTGACACAGCTGGGCAAGAGATTGCGTCAGGCCTGGAAGCCATCTTTTTCATTGGATCTTCAGGCCTGCCACATTTACTACTGTGGGAAACTGGGAGGGGGGAATTGTGTGGAGCCAGGGTGCTATATAGTCATAATAACATTCCTTTCTCAGAGAGTCAAGGACATCTTGCCCTGCACCTTGAAGGCTGGAACTGGGAGGCATCTCCAGTTCGGTTAGTGCTTTGATTGGACCACGTGATGGACTTGTGGGGGTTTGGGCAGGAGCTTGAACTTTTCTTTGGGTGGGGAAAACCTGGAAACTTTCAGATTCGTGATTTCCCAGATGTGCCAATATGATATTTCTAATAAAATGGAATTTTGAGGAAGATCAGGCCTCGGAGTGTTATTTTGTTGGGGGTGTTTCTTGGAACCCTGACAGACTGCCTATCTTTGCCCAAAGTGAAACTAAGTTCTGATGAGTAGGATATTCTATTTTAGGAGGATCTATGGCCACTCTTTCTATGTCATTGAAGCATAGGAATGTAATTCCCATCTAAACCTCTTAGTCTGAAGATGACTCCATTGCAGCTCCTCCTATCCTTCAAATATATCATGGAACTGGAAAAGCAGACAACTGTGCCTAATCTTTAGTTTCCTCTAGCACACTAATTCCTCTTTAGATTCCTCTAGGGCACCAGTTGTGCCTATTCCTAGATTAGGAGACATTTCAGACCATTCTTCAGAGAATAGTCATCTCAGGAATCTACTATAGTAATGTGGTGTATACTGGACTGATCTTCAAGACCCCATGGAAGCTGCAGCTGGTCCAGAATGTGATGGTGCTGGTAACACTGGCCATGCCATGTATGCCCAAATGTCACTGCTGTTCTGTAAACTGCCCTTAACTTCTCCATAAACTTTAATATGCTATAAAGCTTTTTTGAGGAAAAGGGTTGGTTATTTGAAGGACTGGTTCCTCCAAAATTTTCTACCTATGCAATTACATTTGGCAGAAAATGTACCCTCCATGCCTCTTTGATTAAGCTATTGGGATCTAGGAAGCATAATTCTGTTTTTGCATCTGCCTGCTAGAACGACTTTCAGATAGCTTCTGCCTTGATGTTCTAAATATCCTTCAAAACTCAGTTATCCTTCCAGGACAATTATAACATTCATCTTCCTTCAGATCTTAGTAAGACCTTACCTAGAATACTGCATCCAGTTTTGGTCACCACACAATAAAAAAGATGTTGAGACTCTAGAAAGAGTGCAGAGAAGAGCAACCAAGATGATTAGGGGACTGGAGACTAAAACAAAGGGTGAACGGTTGCAGGAACTGGCCATGGCTAGTCTAGTAAAGAGAAGGACCAGTGTTCCAATATTTGAGGGGCTACCATAGAGAGGAGGGGGTCAAGCTATTTTCCAAAGCACCTGAAGGCCAGACAAGGAATAACAGATGGAAACTGAACAAAGAGAGATTCAACTTGGAAATAAGAATAAAGTTTCTGACAGTGAAAACAATCAACCAATGGAACAGCTTGCCTTCAGAAGTTGTAGGAGCTTCATCACTGGAAGCTTTCAAGAAGAGACTGGACTGCCAGAAATTTCTGACAGAAATATGTCAGAAATGGTATAGAGTCTGCTTGGGCAAGGGGTTGGGCTAGATGACCTACAAGGTCTCTTCCAACTCTATTAATCTGATTGCTCCCCTCACTTTGTTCACTTTCATAGGACAAGCCTTACATTAGTTTGAACTTGGCCATTGATTTTTCTTGAATTCTTTCATAAGTCCAGCTGATTGGCCCACTATGAATTTAGACTTAACCACTTATTAACTACGTGGTTAATAAAAGTGGTTTACAAGACCTAACCACTCTTGTTGCTAACAAGATGCTTCATGTCAGAACATAGATTACTTTGATCTACTTGAAGTAGATGTTCAGAACACATCTTTAAAAAAATGTTAAATGAATTTGCAAAACAAAATTAACATAGTGGAAGAATATGACTAATAATTATATGCTTATTTTTACAAAACTAATTTCAAAATGTAAGAATGAATCTGTTTACTACATTTCAACTTCAAAAGAGCTGAGGTGGCACAGTGGTTAGAGTGCAATACTGCGGGCTCCTTCAGCTGACTGCTAGCTGCAATTCAGCTAATTTAAATGTTGAAAAACAACACATGTAAGTTGTCTATTGCTGCAAAGAAGTTATAAATTTCTCTTCTCTTTTACCCATGCCAAAAAAATCCACGATTAAAGGATGGGTAAAATGAGGACCTAGATTGTTGAGGGCAATATGCTGACACCGTAAACTGTTTAGAGAGGGCTGTAAAGCACTGTGAAGTGGTATATAAGTCTATAGCAATACTAGCTATTGCTAGTATGTTTGAGGGCCAATTCTCCTCCTAACTTTAGTCACAGAGTATTTTGTGACTTTAAGATTGAGACTAGAGCTGCTCATTGCCATTATTTCAAAGGATTCTGGATGGACCAGCCAACATGAATGGGAAATAGTGTTTAATTCGACGCAATCAAATAATGTCTAATATGAGATTCAACACCCAATAAACCATCAGCCTGAACATCATGGATTCCGGAGGCCAGATGGCAGCTGTAGTCCAATAGCATGAGGGGATATGTATTGCCAAGTCTATTGATATATAATTGCTGGTTTTAATACTGTTAAAAGTGAATAAACAAATTTAACAATAAAAACAGATGTAGGCAATTAGAGGAAACTAATATTTCTTACTGATTTCTTGCCTTAGGGCTGGTTATTTGAAGGACTAGTTCCTCCAAAAATTTCTAACCTATGCAATTACATTTGGGACTAGGAATTTAAGGAGAGAACAAGAAGATTTCTTTTTTTTTGGGGGGGGGAAAGGGGGGTTAATTAAATTGAATTTTGTTAAACCAATCAACAATACACATAGCAATGCAGAATAAAAATACACTTGATAAGCATGACATTTTTTAACAAAAGAAAGAAAAAAATATCTAGGGAGTCTGGTGATTATGTTAGCTCTATTTATAAATCAAACAATTATTAGAAACCATAACCATATTGCTCAAAAAATTTCTTGATTGTTCTTAAAGAAAGCTAATTTAAATGTTGAAAAACAACACATGTAAGCTGTCTATTGCTGCAAAGAAGTTATAAATTTCTCTTCTCTTTTACCCATGCCAAAAAAAATCCACACTCCTTGATTAAAGGTAAGAGTTTCCCCAATTGCTGGGATCTCTAGTTTCTTAGGCGAGGGAATCAGTGCAGGGGTGAAATGTAAAATTTGTTACTGTTGGTTCTGTGGGCGTGGCTTGGTGGGGGAGGGGTAATGTGACTGGGTGGGCATGGTCCCACTTTTTTTTTTTACTTTTAAAAGCATTTTTCTACAACCTCTTCTACCGAAGAGGTTGTAAAAAAAATGCTTCTAAAAACCTCTGTTGATCAGGCAACTCATCTGGGATTGCCAGAAGAGCCTTTTAAAAGCTTTTAAAGGGTTCTGACAATCCCAGCTGAGTTGCCTGATTGCCAGAACCTTTTAAAAGCGTTTTTTACAACCTCTTCAGCTGAAGAGGTTGTAGAAAAAATGCTTTTAAAAGGTTCTGATAATCCCAGCTGAGCCGCACAATCACCAGAGGCTTTTTTTTTAACTTTTAAAAGCATTTTTTCAGCCGAAGAAAAAATGCTTTTAAAAGTAAAAAACAAAAACAAAAACCCTCTGATGATCATGCGGTTCAGCTGGGCATGTGGGGGGCTGGGATTTTTGCTACCAGTTCTCCAAACCACCCACCACCATTGCTACCAAATTGGCCGATCCGGACTGAACTGGGAGCATTTCACCCCTGAATCAGTCTTGTCTGAAGATATTGCTGTGGTTATATGGTCAGCATGACTACCATATTTTTCGCACTTTAAGACACACTTCCTCTACCCCCCAAAAAAGTGGGTGGAAATGTCTGTGCATCTTATAGAGTGAATATTGTGGTGGGGGGAGGGGGATTGTCACCACTGCTGCCATTCACTGCCACCGGGGAAATCTGGAGCCTTTGCTGCCAAGCAGCTGATTGGCAGTTGGATCAGCCTCCTGGAATACTGCCAATCAGCTGTTCTAGGCTGTTTGCTGCTGCCAATTGCCACCATTTGGTGGTGGCGGTGATCGGCAGTGATAGGCGATGGCAGCGATAGGCATTGGCAGTGATCCTCACCACCTAGAACAGCTGATTGGCAGTATTGTGGGAGGCTGATCCAACTGCCAATCAGCTGCTTGGCAGCAAAGGCTCCAATGTTCCCCTGAAGCGGCAGCAGCTCAGCTCAGTTGACCGGTGGTGTGCGCAATGGAGTGGAGCCCTGATGAGCCACGTGCTGGGGCTGCGATAACATGCTGAAGCTGACCAGGCTATTTGCTGTTTGCTGCAAGGATGCTAGCCAGATGAATACCGGATAGATGCTGGGAGGCAGAAGCAGATTTTTTTTCTTGTTTTTTTCTTGTTTGCATCCCCACCCCCTGTGCACCATTTTGGAACCAGTAGGCTTCCCTGCACTTATCTGGGAGCCAAAATGGGGCACATGGGGACTCCTGGAAAGGGCAGGGCAGGGCAGGGTGGGGCCAGCAAGCAATTTAACTACCAGTTTGCCCAAACCAGCCTGAAACAACTGAATCCCATCATTGGATGGTTTGCATTGCGTCTGAGAGGCTTGACAAGAGAGTTCAGAGTGTATGTTTTATTTGACTTTGTTAAGGCAGGAGAATGATAATAGAACTTAGTAAAAAGAAGAAGGCAGAAACGTAGTGTGTGTGTGTGTACACATACACACACACACACACACACACACACACACAAGATTCAACACTGATAATTGTTCAAAACTTAAAAAAAATCTTAAGGAATATCTCATTAACCACTGACCACTCAACCTGGCATCAGTATCTAGGAATATTGTAAAATAACTCAAATCATCTATAAAGATCTATAAGCCCTTCAAAAAGAGTACATCAATTATCAAAACTGGTCAGTAACTCATTTATTTATCCAGGTACAATAATTCACTAACACATTATTGCAAGTCCATTAAATTAAAATTATTTCTTTCCTTTGCCCATCATACCTTATCTTCCAGATTGATGCCAGGATCAACAGGAGGCACTAAGAGGAGACTGAATAAAGCAACCTTCTCCAGCAAGAACAAGTCAATTCTTTACATTCATTTTTACCATTTTCCTGCCTCTGTTAACATAGTCAAATAAAAACATACATTCCAAATTCTCCTGTCAAGCATCTTCGATCCAGCCATGCTTCAAATGTCACCAAATCACGTAAGCCCCCATTCCCACCAACCCAGATATATAGCTAAAATAGCTGAAGGGCTAGAATCTGCTAAACAAATTTATATATTCACTATTAATGCATTCATCCCAAAGCATTTCCTCCTTGCCTTACTCATAGAACTCTAGTTTAAGACAGCTTCCCAGCTGAGAACCAATGACAGGATGTCAGGCCTGGCAATGTTGAATGTAATGGTATGTGACTATTCATTCCTCATCTTTTCATACTGTTTGCGGTAGAAGAGCCTATGGGCTATTTGGGAGCTGGGATGAAAGCTTTGTGTAAGTGATGCCTGGATTAGTAAGAAAGCAATGCAGCTCTGAACTTGAAACATAACAAAACAAAACAAAAAAGAATTTGTGGAAATAATAATAACAATCCTCAAAGGATAGAGGGAGGGGCTTATCTGCTCTAAGGAATTGGAGAGTTGTGCTGTAGGGTCATCTATATTGGACAAACCTCAAATGAAAAGCCAGACTAAACACATCTATCCACAACAACAAGGGGGGGGTGGTTATTGAGTCAGTCATTGCATGATTCAACAAGGACCAATGCCAACAAATGAATTTTCAAATACCTGGAACTTACTAAGGTGGAAATCTTGGAAATGCAGTTTCAATACCTTAAGGACATTGGAGGTAAATAAAGGAACGCCAAGCAATAATTTATTGAGCCCAAGCAATCTTGGGCTCAATAAATCTGATGTCAGCTTTGGAAGTCATACTAGGTTCCATGCTGTAATCTTCTCATGTGTGGGAAAGTAGGAGGGGAGGATTTAGTAGAGGAGTTGACTTTAGACATGATAGCATTCTTCCTGTCGGTCAAGGTCAGGCCAATACTGCATCTGGAGGAAGAGTGGTTGGAGTACTGTTTCAAGATGGGATGGATGGTGATTGGAGCATGTGATCAACTGAGGAGTGAGGGGATGGTTTTGAGGTCTTTGATTCACTGAGGGAAAACCCGGACCTCTCAGATTTGGTTTTTCCCAGATGTGCCAGTTTACCTATTCTATTAAATAAAACTTTGAAAAATGCTTGCTTCAGAGTTTTTACTTGGAGTTTCGGGGTGGGTGGGTTCTGGAATGCTGACATCTGATTAAAATGAAAAAAAAAAGGAACTTTTGATAGAATAAAAGAGTTGGAAGGAACTTTGGCGGTCTTCTAGTCCAAGCTCAAGCAGGAGATCCTATATCATTCTGGACAAATAGCTGTCTAATCTCTTTTTAAAATCCTCCAGGTTTGGATCAACCACAACTTCTGGAAGCAAGCCATTCCACTGGTTCATTGTTCGCACCATTAGGAAATTTCTCTTTAGTTCTAAATTGCTTCTCTCTTCTATTAGTTTCCATCCATTGCTTCTTGTCCTGCCTTCAGATGCTTTGGAGGATAGGTTGATCCTTTATCTTTGTGGCAACCCCTCAAATATTAAAACATCTTTAGCTAAAAGATTATTTCTGGGTGAATGGTATTATCACCACTTTTCCTTTTAGATTTCAGATGAATCCACCCTTTGCTTTGAGGAAACATGGTGATATCATAATTCTTTCACCTGGGATGAAATCTTGGATGGTAGCACACTACATCCAGGCAACTGAACTCAGTGGATATTTGAGGATAGATAGATATTTATTTATTTATTTATTTATTTATTTATTTATTTATTTATTTATTTATTTATTTATTTATTTATTGTTCACATTTTTATACCGCCCTTCTCCGTAAACTCAGGGCGGTGTACAGCAAATAAAACACAAATACAAAAATTTTAAAATACAATATATAATTAAAAATCTAATTCCATAAGCTGAATATTTAAAATACGTGGATAAAATTATAAAATAAAATAACCCCCTTAAAAACCCCACTAAAAACCCTTGATTAAAATTTATCATTTAGGCCAGCCCTGCTTGATGAAAGAAGAAAGTCTTAAGCTCACGCTTGAAGGTGCAAAGATCAGGGAGTAGGCATAGCCCCTCGGATAGTTCATTCCACAGGGCAGGAGCCCCGACAGAGAACGCTCTTCTCCTGGGGGTTGCCAGCTGACATTGTTTGGCTGATGGCACCCTAAGGAGGCCCTCTCTGTGAAAGCGCACAGGTCGATGGGAGGCTACTGGTGGCAGCAGGCGGTCCCGTAAATATCCCGGTCCCATGCCATGGAGCGCTTTAAAGGTGATGACCAAGACCTTGAATCGCACCCGGAAGACCACCGGCAACCAATGCAGCCTGCGCAGGAGAGGTGTTACATGGAAGCTATGAGATGCTCCCTTTATCCCCCGCACGGCCACATTTGGCACCAGTTGGATATCTCAAATCCTGTATTTTTTTCCTATATAACTAAACCAATCAATCTATCAGTCAATCTATCTAACATCCATCCAGATTGGAAGATTTTCTAATATGTATGTATGTATGTATAAACTGCCTGATAATTACAGTTGTCTACTAATGCAAGTAATAGACTTATTTTATATGAATTCATCCAGCTTTGCCTGTATGTCCAAGTGAGCTTTTTTTTTTTTCAATTTGTGAATCCATTTGTCCCTGAATCTGTCGTGTCCCACTCCTCCGCTGACGGCCGGGTCAGGGAAATCCGAATCAGGCGTGCCTCTGCAGCTCTGCCAAAGTCCTAGCAAAGTCCTCAGGGCAGGCAGGAGACCAGAAAGTGACTTCAGCAAGATACGTTTAGACTTTGCCTGACTCAGAGAATGCCAGAAAGCAGGTCCTTTATATAGGCCATGGGGTGTGGCTCCATGACTCAGCACTTATCCAGGCCTGCCCCTCCCTTCCTTCTGTCGCCGCCGCTTATCAATTCTTCTGAAGCGAGGGTCACTCCAGTCTGCAGCTGTTGGCAATTGACCTCCCTCAGGCTCACATGCTGTGGAGGAGGGGAGGGGTCTAGTTGCTCCATTTGCCTGGGCATGGAGCCAGGGCTGGGGCTGGGAGGCATACTAGGACATTCCTCCCTGTTCGGAAGCAGATAAGAAGGCCCCGGCTGTGGTGAGATCGGACGAGACACAACAGAATCTAACAGAAAACTACACACCCTTTTTTTCCTAGTCTGTCAGAGCAAATTATTTTAGTTATTGCTTTGCTTGTTTTTTCATCATACTGATTTTGATGCTAGTCCTCAGCCATAAATGTTCCAAGAACAGTTGATATGCAATCAGTAAATTTGCTTCAGTGGAGATTTTTACAAGACTGCAGAGTTAACACTCTAAAAGGAAAGGGGAAATAAAGAGGTTTTGGAAATAAATTTGACTTGGTATCAATAACCAAGACTGCTTATCTCACCTACTTAAACACCTGAGAAGGGTGCCAACACATTTTAGATTTATTCACTTTCCACCCCTCCATGTTAGACTTCCCAAAGGGAAAGCTAATCCAAAATAAGGAGCCAGGGAAACTATATTTTGTTTAATTCAGTATAATAATAATAATAATAATAATAATAATAATAATAATAATAATAATAATAATAATAATAATAATAATAATAATAATAATAATAATAATAATAATAATAATAATAATATTTTAATTTATAGACCGCCCTTCTCCCGAAGGACTCAGGGCGGTGAACAGCCAGTTAAAATACAGAAAAACAGACAATATTAAAACAACCCTTAAAAAACTCATTCAATTGGCCAAGACTAAAACACAATTACCCCCTATAAATTATTAAAAATTTTAAAACCCCAATTAATCAGATTAAAATTTTTTAAAAGATCAAGCCAGTCCAGCGAGATGGAACAAATAGGTTTTAAGTTTGCGGCGAAAGGTCCTAAGGTCAGACAATTGTCGAAGTCCAGGGGGAAGCTCGTTCCACAGGGTAGGAGCCCCCACAGAGAAGGCCCTCCCTCTGGGGGCCGCCAGTCGACATTGTTTGGCTGACGGCACCCTAAGGAGTCCCTCTCTGTGAGAACGCACTGGTCGCTGGGAGATTGAAGCCGGCAGAAGACGGTCCCGTAAATATCCCGGTCCTAAGCCATGGAGCGCTTTAAAGGTCATCACCAAAACCTTGAAGCGCACCCGGAAGACCACAGGTAGCCAGTGCAGTCTGTGCAGGATAGGTGTTACATGGGAGCTACGTACTGCTCCCTCAATAACCCGCGCAGCCGCATTCTGGACTAACTGGAGTCTCCGAGTGCTCTTCAAGGGGAGCCCCATGTAGAGAGCATTGCAGTAGTCCAGGCAAGATGTAACGAGAGCATGAGTGACCGTTCATAGGGCATCCCGGTCCAGGAAGGGACGCAACTGGTGGATCAGGCGAACCTGATAAAAAGCTCTCCTGGAGACGGTCGTTAAATGGTCTTCAAAAGACAACCGTCCATCCAGGAGCACGCCCAAGTTGCGCACCTTCTCCATCGGGGCCAAAGACTCGCCCCCGACGGACAGCCGCATCTGCAGCTGACTGTACCGGGGTGCCGGCATCCACAGCCACTCCGTCTTGGAGGGATTAAGCTTGAGCCTGTTCAAACTTAATCCCACAGTTTAAGAACTGTGGAACAAATTTTTATCTGAAGGACAGAAATTCAGCTGGCAATAAGTCAGCAAATGAGTAATGATTAGTGTCTTGGCATTTAATAAAAATAACTTGGAGGAAGAGAAAAGACTTTAAAGATGGGGAGAAAGAGGATGCTTTTAGTTGTACTAATATTGAGCTGTTATACTCCCCTCCTGGTGATAATCCTGAAAGAACAATATTCAAATAAGACATAATGGACAAAGGATCTGTGGTCATCTGAAAATAGTATAAACATGGCACCAATGTATCTTATAATGAACATGAAGAATATGTAGAATACTCTATTGATAGAGGAGAATTTTTTTTAGGGTTGAAATGAAGGGTCCCTGGTGTTCTCTGAACTTGGTTGTTTTGCACTGTTGATGTTAACTAGTTTTGGTAATGAAACATCTGCAAAAAAACTAGTTTTGGTCACCACAATGTAAAAAAGATGTGGAGACTCTAGAAAAAGTGCAGAGAAGAGCAACAAAGATGATTAGGGGACTGGAGGCTAAAACATATGAAGAACGGTTGCAAGAACTCAGTATGTCTAGTTTAATGAAAAGAAGGGCAAGAGAGACAAGATAGCAGTGTTTCAATATCTCAGGGGCTGCCCCAAAGAAGAGGGAGTCAAGCTATTCTCCAAAGCACCTGAGGCAGAGGTGAAATGCTCCTGCTTTGGACCGAATTGCCCGATCCGGTAGCAATGGTAGCGGGTGGTTCGGAGAACCAATAGCAAAAATCCCTGCCCCCCCCCATGCCCAGCTGAGCTGCGCAATCATCAGTGGGTTTTTTTGTTTTGTTTTTTTTTGTTTTTACTTTTACAGCTGTGATCGTCAGATCTTCTTCGGCCAAAAAAATGCTTTTAAAAGTAAAAAAAAAAAAAGCCACTGATGATTGTGCAGCTCAGCTGGGATTGTCAGAGGCTTTTAAAACCTCTTTGGTTGAAGAGGTTGTAGAAAATATGCTTTTAAAAGTTAAAAAAAAAGTTGCCCACACCCACCCAGTCACATTACACCCCCCACTACCACCACCAAGCCATGCCCACAGAGCCGGTAGTAACAAATTTTACATTTCACCACTGACCTGAGGGTAGAACAAGAAGCAATGGGTGGAAACTAATCAAGGAGAGAAGCAACTTAGAAGCAGCTAAGGAGAAATTCCTTCCTTTTCCTCCCACTTGATCTGCAGGAAGACAACAGTATTTTTTTGGTTCTTATAAGATCACACTAATTAATAGAAGATGGCAATTTTAATTTTTAAGATTTGCTTTGTATTTGATTCAGAAGCAAATTTGTGTGTGGGTGAAATAACTTTTATTCTCAACTTCCTTCTTAGTCAGGGGAAACTTGGTTTAATTGAATCATGTTCTGAATCATCAGACTTCAAGAAGATGCGTAATTAAATATTTACAGGGCATATATCCTGCCGCAGTCATTTCACAGCCTTAAACATTTTGACTTCAAATGATAACTCTTAAATATTTCAGCTCTTGATCAGGAACAAAAGATTAATATAATCTCTCTCTCTCTCTCTCTCTATCTCTCTGTCTCTCTCATACACACAGAGAGACTTTTTCATTAGATTGTATGGGAAATGACATTTGCGTATAGCAACAGAATCAAAGGGTTGAGTAAAGCCAAAAGCTTTAAGCTTCATCAGCTGCAATTCAGAGATCAACTGATGCACTAAATATGAAACTCACTTTATTTTAGAACAATCTGCACATATATTTTATCCGTTTATGGAGAGCTGGACATTAGTAAAGTAATGGAATGGCAGCCTGAATTCAGCAATCTAAATTTTTAGCAAGACTTTCATGTTGAATGTGGAATAGATACTATAGAATGAAGAAAACTGAGGACCATACAAGATGGACTTTGTAGTATCACACAACATGGACATTATAATATTATTATACCTGCTAAATAACATAGTTATTTGTTATTTTCATTTGACTTATTTTTCTCTTTTTTAAATGATCGAAGCATTCCTTGTGAACATCTTAAATTTTGTGTCCTTGTTTTCTCCAGACCTCGTTTAAATAGACATACATGTAGCATGTTTGACTACATGTAACTGATTTCCTATGGAAAGAGGAAGTTGCAATTGTCCTGTCCAATCAGCTTTGCTCTTGTAATTTTCTTTGATGACTTAACTATAAAAGGGAATGTAAGATGGGTCTCATAGTTCCCTCTTTGAATAAGAGGAATCTTTTTTAATCAAAACTTTCTAAATAAATCGTAATTCAATGATCTTCCTGTCTCACTGCCTTGTTAGCGTTTGGGCATACCAGAGTCAGAGCCTAGGACCATTTTGGTTAATAGAATCTTCAGCAGATGAGAATCAGGAAGACAAAAGTCTCTCTCTCCCTCCCTCTCCATCATCCCCTTCTCACCCCCTCTCCCTCTCTCTCTCCCCACTTTCTCTCCCTCTCCCTCTCTCTAGCATCACTCATATATGATTTGCTGTCATCCCCCACTCTTCCTCAATAGATGTGCATGGATTCATAATGGATCATTGTACAGTTCTTTCTGCTTTTATTTCTAGAAATTAGACTTGCTTGTACAGAATTATAAGCATGCAAATTAAGCCTATTAATTACAATAACAAACATGTCAATAACTGTTCTCAAAGTATTTAGGGTTTCTCCTTCTTATCAAAAAGATTATTTATTTATTTATTTATTTATTTAATCATATTTATATACCGCCCTATCTCCCAAGGGACTCAGGGCGGTTTACAGGCACTAAAAACAGATAAATAGAATATAAATACAATATAAAACATTTAAAAAACTTATTCTAAAGCCCGTCCAATTAAAAATAGAAATAAAACCCAATTTAAAACCCAAAATTTAAAATCTAGCTCAGTCCTGCACAATTAAATAAGTATGTTTTAAGCCCGCGGTGGAAGGTCCGAAGGTCCGAAAGCTGACGAAGTCCGGGGGGTAGATCGTTCCAGAGGGTGGGAGCCCCCACAGAGAAGGCCCTTCCCCTGGGCGTCGCCAGACGACATTGCCTCGCTGACGGCACCCTGAGTAGACCCTCTCTGTGAGAGCGCACGGGACGGTGGGAGGTATTCGGTCGCAGTAGGCGGTCCCGTAAATAACCCGGCCCAATGCCATGCCATTATGAATTTATTGCACATTCCAACAATTAAAACCAAAATTGCACGATGTGTAGTTGTCACAATGTTGCTACCAGTAATGGATTTCAAAACTCGATGCTACCGGTTTGCTCATGGGTGCTTGCGTGATGCTTCTGCATCAATATGGGGCGAACCGGTAGCAACCCACCACTGGTGGCTACAATAGTCATAATCCTTGATCAATACTGAAGTAGATTGTAGCTGATGGACATTTATTTCTAACATCATGTGGGCCACGGTGTGGCTCAGACTGTAAGATAGCCTGTTATTAAAACACAGCTGCCTGCAATTACTGCAGGCTCGAGTCCCACCAGGCCCAAGGTTGACTCAGCCTTCCATCCTTTATAAGGTAGGTAAAATGAGGATCCAGATTGTTGGGGGGGGGCAATAAATTGACTTTTTATATAAATATACAAATAGAATGAGACTATTGCCTTACACAATGTAAGCCGCCCTGAGTCTTCGGAGAAGGGCGGGATATAAATGTAAAAAAAAAAAAAGCCAAAATTTTGTCACTCCTAGTTACAATTTAAACTGTGATCAGATATGCGGAACAGCTTACCTTCAGAAGTTATGGGCTCTCCATCACTGGAAGCTTTTAAGAAGAGACTGGACAACCATTTGTCTGGAATGGTATAGGGTCTCCTGCCTGAGCAGAGGGGATAGACTAGAAGACCTCCAAAGTCCCTTTCCAACTCTGTTATTCTGCTATTTTGTTATTCTGTTACATTTATATGCTTATGGCATTTGCATTAGGAGGAAACATATCCAATCAGTCTTTTCAGTACTGCCCTTTTCTTTAAAAAAAAATAAAAAAATTGCAAGCATGCCAAACAATAATAGATTAGTCAAAGGTCCTTATTTATAAATTGCTGAAGTTATTCTATCATGAAAACTGTGTTTACTGACAAGGAAGGAGAAAGATAATATATCAAACCTCTGCAATAATTTACTTTACAGATCTATGGAAGGAACCTCTCAGGTAGATTATGGAATTACGTTACTGCAGATATGAATTTCATGGACCTCATTTCAAATAGAAGGGCACTAAATGTAAATTATAGCCTTGACATAGCAAAAAATATTGACTTTTCATTTAAGGAAGGCATTAAAATGGTTGTGCCCAATCAGCTTCTCTAACATGTAATAAAATAGAGATTTGCACTGAAGTAATCAATAAACATAAATCTACTATTAGTCTTTTGTCATGTGTATAACTAGAGTTAATGCTATTATAGTCTGATTGTGGGGAAACCAAGACGGTACTTTTCAGCTTACCCCTATATTCGTGTTAAATTGCCTTTGCTATTTATGCAAAGGTTTAAAACAACAGAAAGAAAAAGGGGAAATTGTTTCATTTGAAGCTTGAGTCAATATGTTCCTTTTAGATTGGGCTAGTTAGTGTCTACCCTCTGACAATTGTAGTTTTGTGCTTATATCTTTAGGCAAAGCATAGGAAGAAAAAAACATCATTAATTTAGATTTCCTTTAGTGGATTCCTGTTAAATAAAGATGAAGAGATGGAGTCAGCTTGTACAGATTACTAGAGATCCCAGTATTCTGACTCAGTATAATACCGTGTTTTCCCGAAAATAAAACCCTGTCTTATATATATTTTTTGAACGCTGAAATAGGTGCTTGGCCTTATTGCCATGCGCTCAAAAGCCCGATTGGGCTTATTATCAGGGAATGTCTTATTCTGGGGAAAACAGGGTAGCAGTACCCACATGTCTAATTATTTTAGTTCTATTCTATTGAGCTATCCACCTCTTTTGGCAGATCAGGAACCCCAACAAAACTTCATTGGCAGGAACAATTGTGCAACAGCCAATGCTGAGAACCTAAGACAAGCTAGACCAATGAGTATTGTTTCCCATGTGTCTTAACTGTTGTGAGATTTTTCTGGACACACATGAAGCAGGAAAGGCAAGACACAGCATTCAAATTGAAAGTTGCTCATATACCGTATTTTTGGGAGTATAAGACACACCTTCCCCCACCCCAAAAAAAGAGGGTGAAAATCTCGATGTGTCTTATACTCGGAATGTAGCCCACACAGCTTTTCAAATGGAGGTTTCAGAGGCTGAAAGAAGCTTCAGAAAAAAAGCCCCCAAATAGAGCTTCAGAGGCTTTTTTTCTGAAGTTCTGTTTTAGAGGCTTTCAGAAGCAGAAAAAAGGTTGTTGTTTTTTTACGGAGTTTCAGAGGCATAAAAAGAAGGAAAAAAATCAAGGCACAGAGCTCACAGCCAAGGAATCTGCTGCTAAAATTCACCTCTGGGAACAGCTGATTGGGGGTATTCCAGGAGGCCAATCCACCTGCCAATCAGCTTTTTTCTTATTTTCCTCCCAAAAAACTAAGGTGCATCTTATATTCCAGTGCATCTTATACTCCAAAAAATATGGGTACATATTTATTCAAATGTCTAAAGAGAGTTTCCAAGCACATACAGAATGGCTGCTCACAAATGGCCCACTGCAAAGATCTTTTAATGGGTTGAACTAATAAAATCATGAATGTGTATTAGAAATAGATTCATACCTATTTCTAACAGATAGCTCCTATCTCTGCTTAAAAGTTTTTGGGAAAATGCATTAATGTGTCACTGAACCAGGGGTAAAATGCTACCGGTTCAGCGACTGGTTCGGAGAACCAGTAGTGATGGCAGCACGAGGCTCCTACCGGGTCATCATTACTTCCTGGCTTTAACCAGGAAGTAACCTGTGTTTTACCCTATGCACATGTGCAGAAGGCTTTGTGCGTGGTCAGAGGGTCCAAGCATGCATGTGATGTGCGTGTGTATATGAGCGGAACAAGCACACAAGCACACAGTGCGTGCACTTCCAAACCGGTAGGGAAGGTAAGTAGATTTCACCCTTGCACTGAACCTAAAGCAGAAATGTTTGTTTGACATTCTCCCATATGACTATTTTTATTTTATTTTATTTTATTTTATTTTATTTTATTTTATTTTATTTTATTTTATTTTATTTTATTTTATTTTATTTTATTATTTTATTTTATTTTATTTTATTTTATTTTATTTTATTTTATTTTATTTTATTTTATTTTATTTTATTTTATTTTATTTTATTTTATTTTATTTTATTTTATTTTATTTAAAAATCTGACAATGTTGTTGACCATCAGCTGAAAGTCGATCATGGTTTGGGGGTAAAACAGAGTGCATCTTAATCAGTGGAAGGCCAAAAGGCTAATTAAACTCACTGACAAGGAATTAGCATAACTCAGGCAGGGGAGTAAAGGAGGACTTTATTGGGTGGGGGGGAATCCTGCCATTGGATCATAGCTTAAAGGGGCAAACAATTAAAATGTATAGGACCTTTCAGAAAGAACTAAAATGAGACTAAATGGCATTTTAATTGCTGCTTCAGACTTTAAGGTCTTATTTTAGTTTATTTTATTTCTCTCCCACCTTGGATTCTAGAGCAGTTGAATGAAAAGTATTCCAGTTTGTTTGATTGTAATGTGAGACCATCTGCATTAATATCTTCTCATTATTCAGTTACATCCCACTTGTCATTCTTTGTGGCTGCTGCTTGCAGGAGAGATATGAAGATTCAAGCTAAATTCTTCAGAGATGCTGCAGATGTTCACCCAACTCACTGCCATTTGTAGAGATAATGACCCTGCTTGATGTTTGTCAAGGACCATTTCTGCAAAGAGAGGATTGAATTCCTTGAGTTAAAGACTATATATAAAAAATATTCTTCTCAGGCAGGTAAGTTATTCTGCAGCTGTTGAAGGGACCTGCTGAGAATGAGTTGTAGAGGGAGTAGAGTTGTACAGGGAGGGAAAAGGGGAAGACTCAGAAATTTAATTCTCAGATTGAAAGTGAAGAAGTTGCTCTTGATGGTGAAATGGGTGGAATGTAAATTTAATAAATAAATTGAATTAAATTTGGTGCAGGGGAGAGAAAGAGGGATGATAAACGAGATGATACCTCCTGCCTACCAGCCATTTGGAAACCCGCCCTTATTGACAAAAGAGTCCCTAACATGAGGAATGACACCAGACCCACACTCACAAGGTCCACACAGGATGTCACCACCACACATCCACCCAGAAAGCAGACTCAAACCCACACCGATAATGAAGTACGACCAAGGACCAGAAGCCAGACCGCAGCTGCAACATTAGCCATTTCAAACCTCTCCAATCCATACATGCAGCAGACTGACACCCACCATGAAGATGTAGCACGACCACGAACACAAAGCCAAACAACAGCAATGCAGCTCACCAGCTCAAATCCCCCTGTAACTCAGACTAATCTGAGCACAACCAAGCTCCCACCCAAACAGGACACACCCCCAGGCAATCAGAGCACAACCCCCCCCCCCATCCAATCAGAGCACAGCCAAGCTCCCACCCAATCATGGGATCTTGGAGTCCTAGTGGACAACCATTTAGATACAGACAACCTTTTAGATATGAGCCAGCAGTGTGCAGCAGCTGCCAAAAAAGCCAACACAGTTCTGGGCTGCATAAACAGAGGGATAGAATCAAGATCATGTGAAGTGTTAATACCACTTTATAATGCCTTGGTAAGGCCACACCTGAAATATTGTGTGAAAATATTCAGTTTTGGTCACCATGATGTAAAAAAGATGTTGAGACTCTAGAAAGAGTGCAGAGAAGAGCAACAAAGATGATTAGGGGACTGGAGGCTAAAACCTATGAAGAACGGTTGCAGGAACTGGGTATGTCTAGTTTAATGAAAAGAGGGACTAGGGGAGAAATGATAGCAGTGTTCCAATATCTCAGAGGTTGCCACAAAGAAGAGGGAGTCAAACTATTTTCCAAAGCACCTGAGGGTAGAACAAGAAGCAATGGGTGGAAACTAATCAAGGAGAGAAGCAACTTAGAACTAAGGAGAAATTTCCTGACAGTTAGAACAATTAACTAGTGGAACAACTTGCCTACAGAAGTTGTGAATGCTCCAACACTGGAAATTTTTAAGAAAAAGTTGGATAACCATCTGTCTGAGATGATGTAGGGTTTCCTGCCTGGGATTTCCTGCCTGGGCAGGACTAGAAGACCTCTAAGGTCCCTTCCAACTCTGTTGTTGTTGTTATTATTATTATTGTAAGTCCCAGAGGACTGTAGCTTCTTGATTTTCTATTATGTTTGCTTGCAGGCAAATGATATGGCCCAGGTATTGATCACTTTGATGATATTCTACCATACAATTTTGTCTTTAGTGATTTTCTAACTCTCTGGATGTTATCTTTATTAATCACAGTTTAAAACTCATCCATGCTCTGCGTTATTCAACTGTTAAATGGTCAGATATTTTTAGAGTTCATTCTGATGACACCTGATGATTCAGCCATTTTGGCACTTCAATTCCATTACTTTCTGGAATTTTATCCCAATTTAATGCTACTCTAGGCCAAATCCTATTCCTATATCTTTACTACTATCTTTACTAAAAACCTCTAATTGCTTAGTAGGGATTGGATTTTGATTTCTGATTTTCCATGAAGTTTTCCATGCAGTTTCAGAACACCCATGTAAAAGAAAGGTGATATTTTATTCACATCTTTTCCTGTATGAAAGCCATTTTTCCCCTTCAAATTCACTGAAAGTGAGTCCAGAGCAACATCAAATAATAAGGGTGATAATAAGTTACCCTGCAAGATGCTTCACCTAATATTGACAAGCTCATTTTTCTGTCATTTCCAACCAATTCTGTTTTCTACTGTTTCATTATTTTTTCTATAAATATTCTGTTTTTACAGACACCACTTGTTTCCAAACATTTGATGATCCAATTATGTGATGATCCAATGATTATGATTTTAATACTCAGTTTTTCTGTAACTACTACTGCTGTACTTTAGCCAAGCTGATTTGTCTATTTTATAGATGCTGTTTTAATCCTTGCATATACTTTATTCATATCCTTCATTATAGATTATCAGATCTTTCTTTTGCTGACAGTCTGGTAATAGAACATATGCTATAATTTTCTCTTTTATCTTATTTTATTTTTTTAATGGGGGAGGTTGCTTCAGTTTTGGCCTGTACAGATTCTGTTGTTATTTCTTTGAAGTTATCTTTTCTGTAGTTCATTTTGACTATTTGCAATTGTTGTTATCTAAATTTCTTCTACTATTGTTTTTGGGTCTGCAATTCATCCCTGAATATTTTATTTTTAATCATGAATCTTCTTTGATTGCTAATCATTGTTCAGTGATATTTGACTCTGGATAATCCCCCCCCCCAATATTCATAAATTCGCTTTAAGTATCTCTATTTTGTTGGTTCTTATTTATAGTAACACCCATAATAGTGCAATTTTCAAACACAGTATACATTTGACTTTTCTGTGGTGGTTGTTCTTCCAGTAGTTCCAACAGGGCTAGGCCCTCGTTGCCCAGCCAGGACCCCTGAGTTCTGTTGCCTATATGGGGCTGTATTTTGTTTATTTATTTCTAAAGAAAGATTGCCGCTAAAGAAGCAGTAATAATGAAAGCACATTTCTCATTTCTTGTTCAATAATCACTTCCTTCAAGAAGGTATAATTGTTCTATTAAAACAATACTCTGAACTTTGTGGTTAATGCAAATCATGCATTCATTTGCATTCTCTTATGTTAGCTGTTCCAAATAATTCCATTCTAACAATATAGTTGCATTTTAATTAGAAACAAGAAATATTCAGGTAAATTAAGTGAAGAGCATTCAGAGGGTGGAAAACACTATTCCTGCCCAGGAAAGGATTAAACAGAAACGAGCGACAAGCTAGGAACTATTTATATTTTTCTGTATACAATATAGCAGCCATATCAATTAATTTCTCTGCAGGACGAAGAGTTGTGTCAGTTTTATACCTATTTGTAATTTCATGCCCTTTTATAATTTCAGCTGCTAAGAAAATTTATATTGGACATATTTCCTTCACATGTCCTTGTTCCATCTATTGGGAAGTGGGTTTTCTTTTCTTTAAAAATTTTCTGCATTCTTGCTTTCCTGTCTTATGAATTCTCACGTTACACTGACAGCAGACACAGCTGTGTCAGCTGTTAATTGGGATCAAAGAGATCATCTGAGATTTATGATGGATCCTAGGCAGGGGGGAAATGCTACCAGTTTGCTCCAGTTCGGGCAAACCAGTACTGATAAAAACTACCAGTTCGGACGAGCCGGTAGCAAAAAAAGCTACCGGTTCAGGTGAACCAGTAGCTAGCTATTGGTTCTGTCGAACAGGTATTTCCGACTATCAGCTGTGCCACACGGTTTAGCTTTGCTAGAAAGCAGAAAATCCTGCTTTCTAGAAAAGCTAAATCACACGGCACAGCTGTTCTCCCCCTCACTGTTTTATTTACCTAGTGAAATCTTTTTTTGCAGGAAACACGCGTCTGGCATGCAATGTGCACGTGTGTGCTGTGTGCTTTTGACCTGCACCACGCATGCGTGGGAAGTGAACCAGTGGCGATCCGAGGAGGATTTCATCACTGATCCAGGGCACACCCTAGACAATAAAGGTAAAGGTAAAGATTCCCCTCACATGTATGTGCTAGTCGTTCATGACTCTAGGGGGCAGTGCTCATCTCCATTTCAAAGCCAAAGAGCCAGCGCTGTCCGAAGATGTCTCCATGGCCATGTGGCTGGCATGACTCAACACCAAAGGTGCACGGAACACTGTTACCTTTCCACCAAAGGTGGTCCCTATTTTCTAATTTGCATTTTTATGTGCTTTCAAATTGCTAGGTTGGCAGAAGCCGGGGCAAGTAATGGAAGCTCACCCCATTACGCAGCACTTGGGATTCAAACTGCTGAACTGCCAACCTTTCGATCAACAAGCTCACTGTCTTATCCACTGAGCCACCATGTCCCATACCCTAGACAATAGTAAAGTACAAATTTAAGTTATGTACTTTAATTTGAAGTTTCAGTGAAATAGTGTTGGATATTAATAGCATGCTTAGTTATATTTGATCCATATTTCCTAATGATCACCAGTGGCTTCCTAAGTATATTAAATGGTACTGGAGACCTATTGGTATCTTGAACAATCTTACAAGCTGTATAACCATGGAGATTCTCAGTTATCCAGGTCACGGCTGTCCTAAAGGTGCTTTTTCAAGCACTAACTGAATTTTCTTTGTTTTTCCTTGAACACATTTCATTTCTCATCCAAGTTCAGAACTGAAGAAGCTTCTTGGATGAAAAGTGAAAAGGAAAAACAAAGAAACTCCAGTTGCCTCTTGAAAAAGTATGGGGATAACCTACAAACTGTAAACTTCCTAATATTACTATATGGAGCCTAGCCTTTAGATAACAGTATAGTTACTGAGTTGGAGTGTTGTCAATTTCCAACTCATGGGAGTACTGCCACAAAGAAGAGTGGGACAATTTATTTTCCAAAGCACCAAAGGGCAGGATAAGAAACAATGAGAGAAGCAACCTGGAATTGAGGAGAAATGAGAGAAGCAACCTGGAATTGAGGAGAAACTTCCTAACAGTGAGGCCAATTAACCAATGGAACCAATGGAACAGCTTGCCTTCAGACTTCGTTGATGTTTCATCATTGGAGGCTTTAAAGAAGAGATTAGACAGTCACTGATCTGAAATAGTACAGGATCTCCTGCTTGAGCAGGGCACTAGGCTGGAAGACCTCCAAGGTTCCTTTCCAGCTCTATTCTATTCAGATTCTAATGTTTAAAGAGGATCAACCACATTTAGAAATCCAGAGAGAACAGCTGAGTAATATTTCCAATAAATATAATTTAGGATGGTGACAAAGACCAATTTTGTGCCATCATCAGGTTAGAACAATAACTTACATTTCATAAGTCTCAAAAAATAAATATTGTCCAAAAAATGCTTGTAGCTAGCCCATCATCACCATTTCATTACCTTCTCAAGGTGTTACTATTCACTCTTCTCAGTCTATGGAGATTTTGTATATTTCTTTCTTTTTTTTATTTTCAAGATCTGTCGTGCCATTTTCTAAGGATAACCAGGATCAACCTTTCATCCAATTATGTTTCCAGTTGAAATGAATTATTATGGGCAAGTGTCAGGAGCAAAAAAAGCTAAGGCAACATACCAGTAGTATCTAAGCCAACATTAAAAAAAAGAGCTAGATAGTGGACAAAATAGTATACTAGATACATTATATGGTATTGGAAAAAAAGACAGCAATTATGGTAGATTGACATGATTTTAACCTCACAGTGCTCTGAACATTTGCAATATAAATCCATACAAGTACAGCTATAAAGCTACTTCATGCAACAGAGCTAACAAAGTAAGCCTTTTGACTGTGCAGTAGGTATAATTGTGCATTCTAACAGTTGTTTGGCCTCACATTGATTCTATTACGACTTACTCTCTAGATTCATCAGTCTCATTAAGCAGAGCTTTAATGCATTAGAAAAAAAGATAGTAATGATAGCCTCAATAGTCCTTCACACCTATTGTGAAATTAGGGACGTGAATAGATAATTAGCTCCACCTATTCAAGTATGCCTTAGAGCATTCAGGGGGAAAAAAAGGTTGTTGTAGAAGCATATGTCTTGCAAAAAGACACCCTCAGCATTAGTCCTATATATACTGTATATATATATATATTAAAAATCTTATTTTTTAATTTAAAAGAAAAAGAAAGGGGGAAATCATGGTGACCTATGTCTCTCTCACATTATATTTCTCCCTATTCTGTTCAAAGATTATTTGAACAAGTGTTCAACAGCCTGAATTAGATAATTTCCTCCATTATGAATAAGAGAAAAAGAGGGACAAGTGAATGCATTGCTCAAAATGAGGACACAGGCTTGCCAAAAATATGGATATGTTGTAATTTATGGGAGGAAATAAAAAGGTAATGGGCAAAATGCATGTTCATTTCAAACACAGGAATTTTTTCCCCTCTTCCTCAGCATCATTTCCCCCAGCAAGAGGGATATGGCCCCAGCAGAATTCTTTCTCCCATGAGTGGATACAGAAGAAAGGACAATGTTTCTCCAGGCATTTTGCTTATTAAAGCAGTATTGCAGAGGAGAAGAGGGGAGGGGACAGGGGGAAGAGAGGAGAGGAGAGGAGGGAAGGGAAGGGAAGGGAAGGGAAGGGAAGGGAAGGGAAGGGAAGGGAAGGGAAGGAAAGGAAAGGAAAGGAAAGGAAAGGAAGAGAGGGGAAGGGAAGGGAAAGGAAAGGAAAGGAAAGGAAAGGAAAGGAAAGGAAAGGAAAGGAAAGGAAAGGAAAGGAAAGGAAAGGAAAGGAAAGGAAAGGAAAGGAAAGGAAAGGAAAGGAAAAGTCCAGCCTATTTAAACTGAATGCAGTTATATCAATGCTGAGTTTTCATGTCTACTTGTTTCCTTCCAGATTAAAGAAGAGGCATTTTTGCCAGCTTCAATCCTTTTGAATCTGTCTAGTACTATGCATGCATTGTAACTGAAGGGCGGAACTTGTATCACAAAGTTGAGATTGCTCAATTCATCATTTTGATGAAATTATCGGTTCTACGGATGCCTCTGCTTGACGTTGTCCCAAAAACTCAGCTCCATAGACTCAGAAGTGAAGGAAAGAAACTGTGAAAGGGGTGTTTTCAGAGGAGATCATTTTAGGCAGCAGAATGTTTGAAAGCCTCCTTCCTCTCCCCCATCTTCTTTGACACACAGATAAATCAAATCTTTAGAACAGCCCTTGGGCCAAAAAGCATAACAATAAAATACAAGAACCGGTAATTATTAATTAATATTTTTTTTTAAATGCAATAAAGGTATAAAAATGCATTATTCTACTAATTATAGTACAGACAGCAGTGGCAAACAGCAGATTTAAATTACATCCATAGGTAGGACAGGTAAAGCAAATGATAGCAGCAAAATTGGGCAACCTGGAAATATCTGTCCTAGTCAGACAGAAGCAGTGACTGGCAGATTGCGCTCTCCATCAGTCATCCTTTAAAATGGGATAAATATATATCTTCCTCGATTCCCCATAGAGAGAGACAAAGAAGCTTATGGCTGAAAGATACCACAGAGCCATCTTCACCTGGACAAAGCACCGCTGAGATGTTTTTATATCATTCCACAGAACTGAGGAGGATAATGCATCCAACCTTCTCAAGGGTAAAAGCCTGACAACATTTCAGAACAAGAATTCAAGAGAGATGAGAGGAAGGCACATACCCATTGCAGAGTAATCCATAATCTGTAGGGTTGAATGCCACAGTAGGCTTAATCTGGGATTGGGATATCAATATCCCAGATACACTATTTAAGATGATTCTTGGCATTTTCAATTCCTAATAGAGAAATACTTTGCAATATTTATGCAGATTCTCAATCATCTAGGTCATAGTTGTCCCAAAGGTTCTTTTTTCCCCAAAAGGCAATTTGATTGATTGATTGATTGATTTCTCAGCAAGTACAAGAAAACAAGTAACAGTATAGACATAGACATGAAAAATTTGGCACAAATAAAAGGATATAAATAGGCAAAACATAACCATAAACACATAAAATGAATACATATAAATGAGGACAATAGGACAGGGACGGTAGGCACGCTGGTGCGCTTATCCATGCCACCTTAGGGACCTCTTAAGAAACATGAAAAGTCCACAGTAGACAGATAAAGATAAAAAGTATGGGGATTAGAGAGACTAACAACGGGATCAGGTAGAGTGTTCCAGACATGTACTACTCTATTGCAGAAGTCATATTTCCTACAATCAAGATTAGAGCGAATTACAGTGAGTTTGAATCTATTGATAGCCCTTGTGTTATTATGGCTGAAATTAAAGTACTGATTTACAGGTAGAACAGTTTGGTAAATAATCTTATGAATTAAGCATAGGTCAGAATGCAGACGGCGTAGTTCGAGGCTATCCAGACCTAAAATTTCAAGCCTGGTGGGATAGGGAGTTTGAGTACTGTTCTAGTAAAATATCTCTGGACCTTCTCTAATGTATTGATGTCTGAAATACAGTGAGGGTTCCAGGCAGGTGAGCAGTATTCAAATATAGGTCTGGCAAAGGTTTTATATGCCCTAGCTTGAAGTATAGTGTTACCAGAGAGAAAACTTCGCAAAATAATAATAATAAAAAAAACTTCCTTGTTTTTTCTTTGAAACCATTTCACTTCTCATCCAAGAAGCTTCTTCAGTTCTAACACATTTGGTTAGAATTGAAAAAGCTTATTTGATGAGAAGTGAAACATTTTCAAAGGAAAAAAAAACCCAAGAAAGTCCCATTGCCTTTTGGAAAAAAAGTATCTTTGGAACTCTAAGTATTGGAGTTGGCTATTAGCTTTCATTAGCCAGGTTGATTTAAAATAGCTTCTGAAAAACAGTGGACCAGACGAGGGGTGGGTTTCACTTACTGTTGTGACCCAGGTTTCCGGACTTGGACTCCTGGAGGAGGATGATTCAGAGAGTGAGGAGGAGGAGCTGGCAAGGCCTGCTTCCCCTGGGCCCTCTCCCTCCCTGGCACCGACGCAGGAGGAGGAGGAGGGGCTGGCAAGGCCTGATTCCCCCAGGTCTTCTTCTGATTTGGCAACGCTCCAAGAACAATCTTGGCTCAATGCGAGACTGTGCAGACTTGACCGGCGCGTGCAGCAGAGGAAGCTTTGGGACAGGCTCAGGGAATGATGAGTCACGGAGAGACACCCACAGGGGATAAAAGCAAAAGGCGGAGCTTCTTGGCTTTTTGTGTTGGACAAAGCAGTGAATTTGCGTGGGCAAACTGTTTCATGGATGGACGAATCTGTTCGTGAGTGACTCTTGCTTTAACTATAATTTTCTAGTTATCTCCAGAGATTTTGGCAGGCACGTGGCCAGAACATCTCTGTGCCAGAAGGAATCCAGCCAAGTGTAAATAAACTTGAAGAAGGCCTTTGACTGACTTTTTGTTTGGAATGTTGGGAGAACACTTACCTTTGCTACCGGTTCACACGTTCACCACTTCTGCACATGCATGCCCAGATCGTGTTTGATGATGTCTGGGTGGGTGGGCGGAGTCTCCTGCTGCAACTGCTACCAGTTCGGTCGAACCAGAGTGAATCGGTAGCAACCCACCCTCTGGACCAGACCCTCCAAAAAAAAAAAAATAAGCAGAAATTAAAGACATAGAAACAGCTGCTGGCACCCATAGAAACCAAATCTGTCTGTAATCATAAAGCAGTGTTTGTGACTGAAACTTGGAACTGTGAGTATTGCTGTTATAGATTTGGACTCAAAATTTCTCATAGTAAAAGCCATATCACCCAGTGACAAAATATACATCATCATGTTCTCACATACGTGTCATTGTTTTTCTGTTATCAAGAGTACCCATAGTTATTTAAGCTATAGATATGTTGTCAATGTGTACATTTTTCATAGCATGTTTTGCAGTATCTCATGACTATCTGGACATTTGAAAAAATATCCCCTCATCCCCTTATTTTCTTGCTTATATCAAAGTGATGATTTCTACGAAGACTTTTCAAAGCTCTGTTCCGAGATCGATTATATTTACATAATTATCTCATTTACACCCTCTCCACTTCCTGGCTTGATTCTTTTCAACTCAATTAAATGGCTTTCAAGAAGATAGCAACACATTTTTACTATCGGTTTTCCCCATGTTTATATTGCTGATGTCACTTGAAGAAGATGGATAATTCTAGGTTTAATACAGGGTTTTGTGGATCTTTTGGGGGGAATTTCAATAGTTCTTTCCCCTAACAGATTGTTATTTTGAATCCTACTGTTGGAAGAAATGTCCATCTAGATTCAGTTCCAAGTGAGGAGAAAGACACTGGACACATAGAAGGATGCTTGGAAGGATGGTTTAATGGTGAAGCAGAACCACCAAGCATGTGTGATTCTGGGTAGCTGAACACATGGAGTGGAGAGACATATTTACACCCTCTCTTGGGCCTTGCCCTAGAGCTTACTGTTCCTGTGCAAGAAATGTATCCTACTGGTTGTCAGACTCCCAGGGGGTTATGGGGCGGTATTAGCTAACTTTGTAGGCTGTCTGTGTCCCAGGCTTGGTTGAATCTTGCTGGGTAATGATGTAATGAAGGGGCTTGTATTCTGAAAGGGTGTTAGACAATTCCTATTATGGCTTAATGGCTTTGTCTGGTTTGGATTTTGAGTAAAGGCTAATCCTATCACCCTGGAGCTGAAGGCCTTTTGTCTTGTAGATAAGATGGCCCAGTCTTTCTATTAAGAAAGGTGGGAGCTGCTTTCCAAGAGCATGTTTTCCCTTTTCTCATCCGGGGAAATTTAATATTCTGTCTTTTTAATATTTCCTAAAGCATTTCATTCTTCTAGGAGGAGGGTGAGTGCTAACTTTCTTCACTACCATAGGTGTTCTTATCTAGAACCATCACAAAATGTCCTTCAGCCAGTTCCATAGCAAGCATTCCTCTCCTTATAGATTCATTATATATCAGTCCAAGGAAGACCATAAGAAGAGTACAGCAAATGGAATTATTTGGCAGATTACCAATAGGGCTTCCAACAATATTAAAACGCAACAGGGAAATCCAAGCTACAAACTTTTTAACTTATGTTGCACATATATAAAAATTATGGGACTTTGATTATCCTAACTGCACTGATAAGATTGTTCCTCATGTCCTGGACATAAACTGTTTCAACTTCTCCCCTCAGGAAGCTGCTATAGGACATAGCAGGCCAAAACAACTAGACACAAATGTTTTTTTTTTCCCCAATGCCCACACTCTGCTAAACACCTAACTCCCACATCCCTATCTTATGCCTAAAAATATTTACCCATGTAATGGGGCTGTATTACTATTATCCTTCTCATCTTTCCTATTACCTTCTCCTATTGGCATTTTAAGGGACACAGTGGCTCAGAGGCTAGGACGTTGAGCTTGTTGATCGAAAGGTCGGCAGTTTGGCGGTTCGAATCTCTAGTGCTGCCATGTAATGGGGTGAGCTCCCGTTACTTGTCCCAGCTTCTGCCAACCTAGCAGTTTCGAAAGCATGTAAAAATGCAAGTAGAAAAAATAGGGACCACCTTGGTGGGAAGGTAACAGCGTTCCGTGCACCTTTGGCATTGAGTCATGCCAGCCACATGACCACAGAGACGTCTTCAGACAGCGCTGGCTCTTCGGCTTTGAAACGGAGATGAGCACCGCCCCCTAGAGTAGGCAATGACTAGCACGTATGTGCGAGGGGAACATTTACCTTTATTGGCATTTTATGATTATATCACCTTGTTGTTTGTATGTATACTAAGAGCTTCTGCACCAGGGACAAATTCTATTCTACTCTAACTGCACTCATCAGTTTGATGCTGTTGACTCCCATGTGATACATTGAGGAAGTGAATAAAAATGCAAATGACCAACATGCCAGGTATTCATAAAAATGATTGTGGGATTCTCCATGAATAAAATGATATTATGAAATGAAAAGAGATGGCTACAGAAAAGATAAACCAGGGTTCATAATCCTTGGGGATTATGTGATTTTTTAAAACCCCAAGATCCATCAACTGCACCCAAATGCAAATTAGAGTTGGGAAGAGTGGGATTCACAAAATGAGGTTCCAGAAGCAAAGTTCATTACAGAATGTATAGATCTCATAACCTTGCATGTACAACAGTAGATCTTCTTAAATATTATAGAGGAATATAATACAAAATTTTAAACAAGGCAGTAGGTTACATAAATTTTTAATGGATAGTCATGGTTTATAGGTGGAAAATACAAGTGCTGAGTGGCTAGTATATAATCAAGGATTGCACAAATTTTTGTTAGCCCTATAAATAAAACAAAAAACAGTAACAACAACAGCAATAACAGAATAACACCAGGTTATAAACTTTGAAAATCTACAATATATCACTCAGAGCTTAAGCAACGATCATGTCCAAGTACCTTTTGCTGATTCCTCATTTACTATTTCTGTCGTCTCATTTGTATAGACGTAGCTTGCATTTCATTTGGAATAGTAAGGTTTTAATAGACCTGTATTTGTGGCATTAAGTATCCCGTTTTCCCGAAAATAAGACATCCCCTGATAATAAACCCAATCAGGCTTTTGAGTGCATGTGCTAAAATAACTCTTCCCCTGAAAATAAACCCTCCCCGAAAATAAGCCCTCCCCGAAAATATTTAAACGCAGAGCTGGAAATCAGTTAAGACAGCAAGAAGAGTCCCATCTTGCTCCATGCACCTCCCTGAAAATAAGGCCAAGAATTTATTTTGGGGTTCAAAAAATATAAGACAGGGTCTTATTTTCAGGGAAACACAGTAGTTCACTATAATATTCTGAACATTGAACCACAAACTAATATATTGTGATAAATGTATGTCCTGAGTTTGGTTGTTGATTTAGTATTTGACACTCGTTGTGGGAATAAAATGTATCCTGTATTTTTCGGAGTATAAGACGCTCCGGAGTATAAGACACACCTTATTGACTTCCGGTTTGGCACCGTAGGTGATGGCGGTGATCTTTACGATCACCAACCTCTGGATTATGTGGAATCGCTAGGACAGCTTAAATCTGCTGTCCAGCGGTTCGGAAAACCCCCTCTTCGGGAGAAGGAGAAGGGGTGAGCTGAGGGCAGAGGTTGAATTTCCCTAAAGCCCCTGAGAAAAAAGGGGTTTGAAGGGTTAAGTTCCCTCCAGTAACCCGAAGTGCTCCAGATCCGAGGATTCTTCTGCTTTGGCGGAACCAATCACCACGACCAAACGCCGAGATTTATTTTGGACAATAAAGGATTATACCGGACAGAACGAAAGTGGGAGAACTTTAAGCAAGTAGCCAAGCCGATTCCCCGATACTTTGTAACAAGCTTGAAAACAGCAAGAAAATGGAGGCGAATTGTTAACAAGTTAACGAGTGGAAAGCGAAAGTGATACTTTCAGCGTGTGCCTCTGCAGTTGGTAATTTGCATGTTACTTGCTGCTTTAACTCTTTGCTGCCTGCTGATAGAATCTAGGGAGATTTTTTAAATACTGCTTTAAAAGACTGTGTTTCTCAGAAGTTAAGAAGATTTAAAGTGAATATTAAGTTGGAAATAAATAAATAAATAATTTTATAGAAGATGGCAGCCAAACAATTAAAGTCTACTGTAACAAAGAGCTCTGGAACTTTATCAGCTGGTGCCTCCAGCTCATACAGCAGAGACTAGAACATTGAATTTAGAGGCGTTACAAGAGAACTTAAAAGGCTTTATAGAAGAAAATTTAAAGTAATAACTGATGAGATGTCTGAAATGAAAGAGCAGATATCAGAAATTCAAGTGGAAATAAAGAAGTTAAAGAAGGATTTGTAATGGCAGTACAAAGTTTGGCAACGAATGTGATTTTATTGGAAGAGGAGGTTGAAGAAATTAAGCAACATAATTCAAAATTAGAAAATAAAATGGATGAATTTCAAAGTAAAATGGAAAAGACAGAGGATGAAATAGTTTTGATACAATATAGAAATATGGAATTTGCTCTTAGAATCCGAGGTTTGAAAGAAAATAAGGAAGAGAATTTAAGGAAATTTTTCTGAAGTATTTGCTGAGATATTAGCAGCTCGTCCAGCAGATGTGGCTTATCAAATTGAAAAATATATCGTGAATTCTTGGATAGCAAGGCAAAAAAGTTGCCAAGGGATGTTGTTATTTATTTTACAAACAGAACAGTGAGAAATCAGATTTTGCAAGCTTCATATAAGGGGAGAAGATTCAGATTGCTGGTCAAGATATTTTGATATTAAAGGAAATTCCACCAAAATGTTAAGGGCTAGGAAGGAATTTGCCTTCCTGGTGAATGAACTTAAAAACATCAGATTGAATATAGATGGGATATTCCAACTGGTATAATAGTATATTATGCAGGAAAGTACATCGTTTCAATACGGTTGGAAAAGCAAGAGAATTTTATGTTGAGGTATTAAAGTTGGAAGTCTTCCCCATTGGAAGCTAGAAGAAGGAGGCTGAAGTGAAGGAAGAGAAGTGAAGCAGGTACAAGAACAGATTGTGATGGAAGAAGATTTATTACAAGTGTTGGAAATACCTACGACGGGTTTAGATTCAAAAGAACAAAGGCTGACTAGAGCTGCTGCTAAACGCAAGGAACAAGAGATGAAGGCACAACAACAACTGGCAACTACTACAATGGAAACAGTGGAGGAGCAAGGCCTAAAGTAAAATGTGATCTGCGGCTGGTGTTCCAAAAGTTTCCTTTGGCCGATAATGGCAATTAAACTATTATCTTGGAATGTTAATGGCCTGAATTCACCAGAAGAGAAGGAAAGTATTTCATTATTTGAAATAATTTAAAATGACATTACCTGTTTACAAGAAACACATATTAGATCTTGCTAAATGTTGGAGATGCGATTGTGAAGATGCTACTTATTACCATATATGGTGGACTTGTAAAAAGTTAAAGTATTTTGGATTAAAGGCTGGTGGATCATGCAGAATATTTTGAAAAGAAGATTAAGTTTACTCCGCAGTTCTTTCTACTAGGAATAATTATGGACTATACAGCTATAGAGACTAAATTGATTTTGAACTTAATAACAGTCGCAAGACTTTTGATTGCTCAGTATTGGAAGAAAGAAGAATTACCTACAATCAAGTATGGACAAAACAAAACAACAAATGGACACTCAAAGTATCAAATCTGGCAGAGATGACAAAATCTCCGCTTACTTGAAAGACTATATACTAGAAAAATATATTTTAGAATGGAAAATGTGGATTGATTATATTTAAAATAAGTATCAGATAAAAAAATATCGAATAGCATATGAGTAAATTTAGGAAATATTTTGTATTAGATATATTTTTGAAGGAGAGGGAATTGAGAGTGTGACTAAGTGTGGTGTGACTAAAGATTATAATTTAGGAATTATTTTGGATTATGATTGTTAGTTTTGATACCCTGCATTTTGTTCTGGGAAGTCGGGGTGGGGGTGGGGGTAAGGGGAGGGAATTGGGGGTTTGGTAGAGATGGAGTGATGGTTAATGTACAGGGATTATTGAAGAAATATAATTAATGTAGGGTCGGGTCTGCATAGTTACCATTTTAGAACGGTGGGGAGGGAGAAAAGAGAGAGTAGGAGGTAGGAAAGAGGAGAAGAGGAAGGAAGAGGGATAGTAGAGGGAGAAGGAAGGTGTAGGGTGGAGGGAGGAGTGGATGTAGATAAGAGAAGGAGAGGAAGGTTTGGAAAGTAAAAGAAGGTAGAAGAGGGAAGAGTGTTAAAAAGGGTGGTGGTGACTGGGCAAGCCCGACTAATTGTATATAACTGTACATTGGATGAATTATTTGATATGATTGTAAAAATAAAACTTTTTATAAAAAAAAAAAAAGACACACCTTATTTTGGGGGGAGGAAAATAAGAAAAAAAATTCTGCTTGTGAGGCTCTCCGTTTGAGAAGCTCCAAAAGCTCCGTTTGCAAAGGAGCTTCTCTTTGCAAAGGCAGCCCCTCAAAGGGACTTTTTGGAGGCTGTTAGCGCCAAAAGGGAAGGGGCCGGCGGGGGGGGGGATACATTCAGTGTATAATTTTCCCAAATTTTCACCCTCTTTTTTTTGGGGGGGAGTGTGTCTTATACTCTGAAAAATATGGTAGTTCTGAAAAAGTATTAGTTAAGCTTTCCTATACACACTGTATATTGTAGACTACTGTCTAGGTGTCCTCCATTGAATCTAATTAATTGGCCTGAGAATGATAGAATGGTAGCTTATATATATGTATATAGCTTAGTGGTTAATACATCTGCCTAATATGCAAACAAGCCCAGGTTCGAGTCTCAGAAGGGTATGGCTAGCTGATGAGAGCTAAATAGCTTGAAATAGATCTATTGTAGTCTCCCTTTATTTCTTTGTCAGTAAATTTAACACAAAATAGTTTGTTGTGAAAGCGACTGCCTGGAAGGCTCCTGGATTGGGGCTGAAAGGTGAAAGAGAAGCAGTATGTTCCCTTCCATATTTGGGTAGACCAGGTTGCTTCAATAGGAAAAAACCCACTTAATCTTTCCCTGATGCAGCTGACAAAGAGAAGAACCTGTGGCTTAGTGGTCAATACATCTGCCTAATATGCAAGCAAGCCCAGGTTGGCATCCCAGAAGTGTATGCTAGCTGATGAGAACTAAATAGCTTGAAATAGATCTATACTAGTCTCCCTTTATTTTAGGGTCTTTTCCCATGTAAGGTTGAGTGTATCTTGGCAATGTTTCGACGAGGTCTCACTCATTATCTTCAGGCTGGTGCTTTCGGTTTTGTGCCCGTGTGAGCTACATTTTATTTTATTTATTTATTTATTTTGTTACAACAATATATGTAACTATCATACAGATAGGTTATATAGTGTATAAAGGTATAAGTATATATATATATATATATAAAAGAAAAGAAAAACAATAGGACAGGAATGGTAGACACGTTTGTGCGCTTATGCACGCCCCTTATGGTCCTCTTAGGAATGGGGTGAGGTCAATAGAAAGTTTTTGGTTAAAGCTTTTAGGATTATGAGAAGAGACCACAGAGTCAGGTAAAGTATTCCAAGCACTGATGATTCTGTTACAGAAGTCATATTTTCTGCAATCTAGATTAAAGCGGTTGACATTAAGTTTAAATCTATTGGTTGCTCTTGTATTATTGCAATTAAAGCTGAAGTAGTCTCTGACAGGAAGGACATTACAATAGATGATTCTATGAGTTAAACTTAGGTCTTGTCGAAGGCGATGGAGTTCCAAGTTTTCCAAGCCCAGCATTTCAAGTCTAGTGGGATAAGGTATTTTGTTGTTTTCAGAGGAATGGAGAACTCTTCTTGTAAAATATTTCTGGACACGTTCAATTGTATTGATGTCAGAGATATGATGAGGGTTCCAAACAGGTGAGCTGTATTCTAGAATTGGTCTAGCAAATGTTTTATATGCTCTGGTTAATAGTGTAGTGTTTTTGGAAAAGAAGCTACACAAAATTAGGTTTACAACTCTTAGAGCCTTTTTTGCTATGTATTTGCAGTGGGCTTTGGCACTTAGATCATTTGACATGAAAACTCCAAGGTCTTTAACGGGATGGGGGTCATCTGTAAGGTAATGTCCATCAAGCGAGTACTTAGTGTTTGGGTTCTTTTTTCCTATATGTAAGACTGAGCATTTGCTGGTTGAGATTTGGAGTTGCCAAGTTTTAGACCAAGCGGTTAGATGATCAAGGTCTTTTTGAATGATAGATGTATTATCAGTGGTGTTAAATAGTTTGACATCGTCAGCAAAGAGAACACAATTACTTGAGATATGGTCACAAAGATCATTAATGTATAGTATGAAGAGTGTTGGTCCAAGGACGCTGCCTTGAGGAACGCCACTCTTGACAGGAACAGGATTTGATAGAGCATTGCCAATTTTGACCACTTGTAGTTTCATCTAAAATCTTTGATATTGTTTTATGATGTTGTATTGGTACAGTTAAGCAATTCTTCTTTCAACCATGTCTTTGAAGTTATGCATCATGTCTTGTATGCTCTAAACAGGGTCTTTGGTGGTCTCTGAGCTTGATTGTTTTCTTGCAGCCAATTTGGGTAATGAAATATCTGTAAGAAAACAACCAAGCTCAGAGAGCTCCAAGGACCCCTCACTTCAACCCTACAAATATTCTCCTTTATGTTTCATTCACTTTGTAATTACCTTTTTCATCCCCTTCTGGGATCTGTATTCACTTGTTATTTTTTCATCAATTGTTATATCTTATTCGTATAGGGATCTAAGTCCTTGAGGAACTTGAAAAGTTCCCTTACCGTTACTTTCCCTCTCTTCACATTATACTCTAGTGCCAAATAATTTAGCATATTGAAGCGCTCAGCTGAGAAAATGATCGCTGGCAGAGAATGTGCTCTCAAAGAATAAGATGAGCACATTAGCTGATAATTTGAAGAGCAACTGCTAACATAAAGTTGAATCATTATCAATCATTTGCCTCCATTTTTTTCTGTTGTGCATAGTTTGCAAAAGTACACCAAGTTTAAAAGTTTGAAGTACAGAACAAGCCAGGTATTACAGTGCTCATTTTGTTCCATAGTTCACCATCTGACAAAGACAGAAATTATTTCAAAGGTACTCAGTGAGAATAAGTTAATAGACACGACCACACTTCTAACATCATGTACTCTTGTTCATTTATCTTTGCTACTTCCTTAAAAGCAAGAACAAATGGATAAAAAGCGAATGGTATTTGAGTAAATGAACATAGAGCCATCTATAAATTGCCTACATTAGTAGGGATAATACACTTACTTGTAATTGAAGTATTTATGAAGTTTTTCCCTCTTGAGAACTGAAGTTGCATTATGTAGATGATCCCCATATTTTTAATCCCTATAATAGAACCCTATATAAGATCAGGCTGAAAGAGAAAGTAGTGGGACTAAAATCACATAGAGAATTCTTGTTCGTGTGAAATAAACATTGTTTTTTTTCCCAGTCCAACGCTAATATTTTTACTTACAATGCAATCCATATCCAATATTCACTTGCATCACACCTTATCTGTATTATTTCTCCTTGTAGGAAAAGTTTAAGATGGCAAATTTAAGACTGCAGATTTTTAGGTTTAGCATTGTACCTTAATAGCAATAGCACTTAGACTTATATACCGCTTCACAATGCTTTATAGCCCTCTCTAAGCGGTTTACAGAGTCAGCATATTGTCCCCAACAGTCTGGGTCCTCATTTTACTGACCTCGGAAGGATGGAAGGCTGAGTCAACCTTGAGCCTGGTGAGATTCAATCTACCAAATTGCTATGCTCTCATCTCTCTCTCTCTCTCTCTCTCTCTCTCTCTCTCTCTCTCTCTATCTATCTATCTATCTATCTATCTATCTATCTATCTATCTATATCTCTCTATAGATCTATCTATCTATCTATCTATCTATCTATCTATCTATCTATCTATCTATCTATCTATCTATCCATATAATTTATCTATCTCTATCTGTCTCTATGTTTATGTTTATTAGACTTTAGATCTATTTAGACTATTAGATCTATATCTCTATATAGATCTATCTATCTATCTATCTATCTATCTATCTATCTATCTATCTATCTATCTATCTATCTATGTCTGTCTATCTGCCTGCCTGCCTGCCTGCCTGCCTGCCTGCCTGTCTGTCTGTCATCTATCATCTATCATCTATCATCTATCATCTATCTAACTAGCTAGCTAGCTATCATCTATCTAGCTGCATAAACTTCCACTACGATTAATTCCTGAGGGTTCTGTCATATATATTGTCTGGATTTCTGGTATATGCAGTGTCTGAAATTGCTCACCTTTTGTCTAATACATTATTAATTGCTTGATAATGAAACTAGGATTACAAAAGGACATCTGGCAAGGCAGGACTCAGGTCACACCCAAGCAGACAGGCCATTGTGGAAGAAACTGAACTAGCTTAGAATAGATTTGCAGATACTTAGCACACTGATGCTTTCTTTTCAACCTGCAGAATGCTGCTATAAAAAATAAAATAAAAAGCATGATAGGCAGCAAATCTGTTCCATTCAAAAGGTTTTCCCACATTTTAGCAATTTTTGTACTTCGAAATTGCATTTCTTGTAGGTTAGAAGCCCCAAATGAAGGGGGAAATGCTACGTCTCTTGTTTCCACTTTTTCTGTTGCTTAGCAATGCCCACATAATAAACTCAGATAGTTTGACATGAAGGGTGATTCCCATAGAGTGTAGCCATGTGAGTGATAGACAGCAAAATATAATTGTGAGGATGTAACCTCTCCCACTATGTATAAAACATATAATACAAATGAATGCTTACATGCTAAGGAGGTGGAACTCATTTGAAATAGTGCTACACAATGTACTATAGCATGAAGAAAGTGTTTCTGTTTAATTGCTGAGGCCGTAACAAACTTGACAAGGTTTGATCTAGCTTACTGTCTTTCAAACCTGACAACTTTAAGATGTGTGGACTTCAGTTCCCAGAATTTCCCAGCCAGCATGCTGGCTGGGAATTCTAGGAGATGAAGTCCACAGATCTTACAGTTGTCAAGTTTGAAAAAAAACATTGATCTAGCTGCTTCAAGGGTTTTCCCCAGGTTGTTTGCTTATGCAAATGCTGGAGGTTTTCAACGGGATTCATGAGTACAAACAGACTCAACAAGCTTCAAAGGAGATTTTGGTTTGAGTTTTCTTCCAAATCTAATCCTGCCTCGGGATAAAGTATGAAAATACATTAGATTAGAAAACAATTTCTGCCCTAGGTTTAATGGTTTTCTTTATTTCCTCTCTTCACCAACCCAACGCTGTAAGGTTTTGGTTTTTTTTCCCCCAAAGAGGATATTAAAACAATTGACTTCTATGAATTATTTTAAATTGAAGATGGAGAGCAATTAATTTGCCATGGCATAATGTCAAGTACTTCCTCATGCCTCATCAGACCAAGCTTGTCAGGAAAAGCTTATGCTTTTATGTATTAACAATTGCTAAAATTAATTAGAGTCTCTTAATTAGCACCATCTAATCATCTGCTGTCTGTAGATAAGAATGAAAAAGAAAACATGCAAGTGAAAGTATGTTGTTTTACCTCTGCATCGATATCTTTATGTAAAATGTGTTATTGATCTAAATATAGACAATCTTAACACAACAAACTTCTTGCTGGCTTAGACCAAAGGTGTATCTGGTCCAGATATTTTATTTCTCATAATGATACGTCAAAAGCTTAAACAGTGGAATGTCATGTTCTATACTTCACTGTTGTTTCCCCACAGCTATTACTCAAAGGCAAATTATGGATTAATTAATCTGGATTTTTCATAAGAAAAAGAAAGGCTGTCCAAGAAAATGGAAAGACAAATATATTTTTCTTATGTTGGAAGAAATATCCACCTGGGTTCAGTTCCAAGTGGGGACAAAGACACTGGAAACATGGAGGCTGCTTGGAAAGATGGTTTAATGGTGGCCAGGATCACATGGCTTGAGATCCTGAACAGAAAAGGGCTGAGATCCTGTGTGCTCCCTGGCTTTATGTTTTTTCTGAGCTTTTGAACTTTCTGGGGCACAGGAAGAGTATCCTGATTGGTTGTCAAACTCCCAGGTGGTCTAGGGGTCTTAGCTAACAATGTAGGTTGTCCCTCAAGCTTGCCTGAGCCTTGCCATGTGGTGAGTTTCTGTTGCTAGATGGGTCCTATTATGTTGCAGATGATGATGGCCCATTGACAAAGGTGGGGAGAATGAGTTTCTACCTCTGACCCATTGACAAATGAGTGAGCTTGGCTGAGGCTTTAATGGCCCATTGACAAAGGTGGGGGGAATCAGGAAGCTGCTTTGTCTTTAAAACATGTTTCTCCATTTCTCATCCAGGGAAATATATTCTGCCTTTTTAAATATTTTCTAAAATATTTCATTCTTCTAGGAGGGGGGTGGGTGCTAAATTCCTATACTTATATACCATAAATCATTTTGTAAGTGGGGGGATAGTTACACTGGAGATAAAGTTTGGTGCAAACTTTCTGAATTTCTGAGGAAGATTTGTGGGAAGAGCAAAAGCCTGGGAGGAGGAGGAGGAGGAGGAGGAGGAGGAAACAGGGTTTTCAGATATGCCAAAATAAATCAAATATTGAAATTAAGAAAGCTTAGCAACTGAAAGGCAAGGAAGAATATTAATATCAGGGATTAACGTGTGGGTTTCTTGAGGAACAATGAAGTAGAATGGCCTTGAAGATTAGAGAAGTATGAAAACCATCAGCCAGGTATGTGTGAAAGTATAGGAAAAGGGTGAGAAAAGCAGAGAAGTAATAAGATAAGAGAGAGGAAGACAGAATAATAAGACTACAGAGGGGTAGCAGGAGGAGAGGAGAGGAGAGGAGAGGAGAGGAGGAAGGGCTATTAATAAGTAACAAAGAAGTAAAAGGGATATACCCTGAGGGTTTTTTCCCCCCTGCAGCAATCTGTCCAGCAAGAAGATCTAACAAAGAAAGAAAGACAAGCTGAGGTTGAAAGGCAATAGGGACCATTATTGGGCAATGCTCAAATGTTCTGTGTTGGGAGAGGGTGGGCTGACTGCTAATAAGTGTGTGTGTGTGTGTGTGTGTGTGTGTGTGTGTGTGTGTGTGTGTGTGTGTGTTTCCAGCAGGACTATCTGCAGGACATAGCAATATTCATTGATGCTCTTTAAAAATATTCTTTTATTCATGTGGTTTTATTTGTATACTCTGTCCAGGTAGCTGTTGTTTCTCCAGTGGAACTGTTATTGTTCATTGATAACCAGACATTTTGTCAAAAATGGTGTAGGGTCTGCTTGGGCAGGGGGTTGGACTAGATGACCTACAAGGTCCCTTCCAACTCTGCTAATCTGTTAATCTGACTTTACAAAGAACGAGAGAATAAAGTTGTCCTGTAGAGTTGTCTACATGACTAGTTGTCATGTTTGGGCAGGATTATAAAAAAAGCTGGAGCAACTGGACTTAGAAGACGTCATAATTACTAGCTAAAAATTGCTGGGGGCGGGGTGGAACCCCACACAATTGGACGAAAAATGGAGGTGAAGGGGAAAACATATTCCCCTTATGAAGAATGTTATTTGTGTAGTCGCTGTGTAACATTTTTATCTCAGAATGAATAACCCGTGGATTGGCATGGTTGAAAAGAATGCATCATTTATCAGTTATTTGTTCATGTTTAGCTCATTCTTTATTTATGGACTTGTTTTTAATTGCAGAGAAACAGAATGAGTTCTTCCTACCCATTTCCTACTTACTCATTTCACTGGATAAATTATTCTATTCAGTGAAAGACAAAACAGATGGGATATGTATGCATGCATAAATAGGCAGAAGACATCGGAAAGACTAAAGTCAAGCCCACCTTCAACCTTCATTGCGTAACCCAGTTATACCAGCTGGGGAAAAAAAAGTATTTGTAAGTGGGCAGATAGGATTAATAAGCTCCAAATAACGTGGATTTTTTTAATGGTAATTTTAATCAGCTTTCTGTCTGGATAAATATGTTCTTGATTATTATCCACCAAGTACTTTTTAATGCTTTTAGCATGATTCACCTATTTTTTTAAAAAACGGATTTCCCTTCAAAATAATTATACTTAAATTTATCCTACCTTTTCCATTTCAGTAAAAATAGAAACTGAGTGAATAGAAGCAAGCGCTGATTTAGCATTGTTAGAATTCATTGAGAAACATGGGCTATGCTAAATCAGAATATGAGTCTTGGTCAGTGTTCAACCTGCAGCTCAAGACGTCTGGCCTTCTACTCCCAGAATTGTTGATTGCAGAATTCCAAGAGTTTAAATCCACACTACCTAAAGTTCCTAAGTTGTTGTTGTTTTTTTTAAAAAAAACACCTTGACATAGGTAAACACTTTTAACTTTCACTCATAGTGGATGCAAATGCAACTAAGGAATTTTTTTCCCATCTAGTGCTAGGCATTGGGCCGGGTTACTTACGGGACCGTCTGCTGCTATCGAATACCTCTCACCGACCCGTACGCTCTCACAGGGAGGGACTCCTCAGGGTGCTGTCAGCCAGGCAGTGCCGGCTGGTGGCGCCCAGGGGAAGGGCCTTCTCTGTGGGGGCTCCCACCCTCTGGAACGAACTTCCCCCAGGACTTCGCCAACTTCCTGACCTTCGAACCTTTCGCCGCGAGCTTAAGACACATCTGTTCATTTGCGCAGGACTGGACTAGAATTTTTAAATTTTAAATTTGGTTTTAATCAGGTTTTATTATTTTATTGGGGTTTTAACATTTGGCCGTATTTAATAAGTATTTTAAATTGTGGTTTTAACTTATATTTATCTATGTGTATATTTTACTTGGCTGTAAACCGCCCTGAGTCCCTCGGGAGATAGGGCGGTATAAAAATACGATAAATAAATAAATAAATAATAAATGATGGTTTTAAAAAATCTGACAACATAAACTCTTTGATACATTTTGGGTATACATTAATTGTACCCAAGTCATTTTGCAATATTTCAGAAGAGAAGAAGAAGAAACATGGATAATAACTTTGATTTCTTACTCAAAGTGTAAGCCAGAGTGAGCCATCCCACTTTAGTACAAAAATGAAATATCAGCATTGTTTTTGTTTGTTTGTTTATTTGTTGTTTTGTTTTTAAGTCTGATTAATCTGAGAGACAAGGCATTTATTTTTCTATTTCAGCACTTCGAATATTTGTTAATAACCCTTCACAACAGATAAGGTAAAGGTAAAGGTTCCTGTCGCACATATGTACTAGTCATTCCCGACTCTAGGGGGCAGTGCTCATCTCTGTTTCAAAGCCAAAGAGCCAGTGCTGTTTGTGGTCATGTGGCTGGCATGACTAAACGCCAAAGGCACACAGAATACTTTTACCTTCCCAACAAAGGTGGTCCCTATTTCTTTACTTGCATTTTTTACGTGCTTTCGAACTGCTAGGTTGGCTGAAGCTGGGACAGGTAACGGGAGCTCACCCCATTACGTGGCACTAGGGATTCGAACCGCTGAAGCTCAGTGTCTTAGCCACTGAGCCACCACATCCCTTCACAACAGATAGAGGGCTATTAAAAAGATTCCCTTCCATCATATTGTCTTCCTCACCTATTACAATTCTATTGTTTAAGCATTAAGATATACAAATTGCTTTTAAAATAGGATAAACAAATTTATTGAGGAAAATGATATTAGTGAGTACTACTCATTATCTAAGATATTCAAGATAGGTATATATTTACAGCACACAGTCACACACAAATACAAACAGAGAGACACACACACACATAAAAGAATGTACTTGAAAAAGCTCTCTTTTAGACAATGATACAGCAGTTTCTAACGTAGAAGATCACTGCCCCAAAGATGTTTTTTCAAGAGGCAACTGGACTTTCTTGTTTTTCTTTGAAGATGTTTCACTTTTCAACCAAGAAACCTCTCCAGTTCAGACTCAGAACTGACTCAGAACTGAAGAAGCTTCTTGGATGAGAAGCAAAACTTCTTAAAGAAAAAACAAAGAAAGCCCATTTGCCTCTTCAAAAATCCCCTTTGGGACAACCATGACCTGGGTGACTGAGAATCTCTATAAACAGAAGATAGTTGCCTTGATTTATATTTGAAAAGAAGATATTGTGTTTACCAGCAACATTTTGTGATACCCAGTTCTATAGCGAGAGTCAGAGAATATCTGCTGAACTGTATCGTTCAAATGTGGCTGACAATGTTCTGTAATGTTGCCATCCACTCATCAAATATTTCTGGAAAATAAAGCCATTGAGTAGCAAAAAATAAATAAAATAAAAATTGAAGCAGTTAAATACTCACATAAAGCGAAAGATTATTAAATAAGTTAGAGCAAAACTCGTATTTCTCTTCAGTAGATGGCAAAGTAGTTTTTATTACAGTTGCCAATTAAATTACTCAGCAACCCAATGACACAGAGAAGGACTCAAAAGAGAGAAAGCACACTTATGAACCTAGTGTTTATTAAATGAACAGCACAAAGAATGAAAGCAGATCCAGACAGTAAATTTACTACAGTAAAAGGAAAAGCACTACAATCTTGAACAGGGGTGGGTTCTACTTACCCTTACTACTGGTTCGCAGCAGGATCAGGTGCCTGAGCTTGCTTCTGTACATGCACAGAAGCTTCCTGATGATGTTGGGGTCAGTGGGTGGAGCCTACCCACGGTTTTACTACCGGTTCTCAAAAACCGGGGGCAACCCACCACTGATCTTGATGTTAGGTTTGTCCAAATGATCAATCTGTTCAAATTACTGCTCCATTTTTTTTTTCATATGAAAGAATTGCATTGACTACATTGTCTATTATGATAGTGGTTCATTAGATTTGCAAAAATTCTATTTATCCTCCTCCTCTTTGCCCCCAAAATGACATTGACTTTAATTTTATCAAATTCTTGTAAAAGCCAAGATAAGGAAGAAAAAAAAATATCTTATGCTTCTTTTACCGTATTTTCAGCTAATACAAATTATCTGCCCGATTTTAAATTCAAGGAGACTTTAAAAAATGTTCTCAGGAAATCACATTACTGCATTTTGAATCCAAATTTTGAACAGGTAGTTCTTGACTTACCAACATTTTTGCTGCTAAGCAAAACATTGCTTAGATGCGGAGTCAATTTTACTCCATTTTATGACCTTTCTTGCCACAGTTGTTAAGTGAATCACTGCAGCTATTAAGTTAGTGGCACAGTTGTTAAATGAATCTGGCTTCCCCGTGGACTTTGCTTGTCAAAAGATCGCAAAAGGTGATCGCTTGACCTGGGACACTGCAACCGTCATAAATATGAGTCCATTGCCAAGTGTCTGAATTTTAATCATGTGACCCTGGGGAGTGCTGCAATGCTTGTGTGAAAAACAGTCATGAGTCACTTTTTCAGTGTCGTCGTAACTTTGAACAGTCACTAATTGAATAGTGGTTAAGTCAAGAATACCTGTAGTTTTAATTTAGAAATTTGATTCATATTTATAATAAACTATGATCATTTATAATGCTGGGCAAGATTGAGGGCAAAAGAAGAATGGGACGACAGAAAACGAGGTGGCTGGATGGAGTCACTGAAGCAGTCGGAGTTAGCTTAAATGGACTCCAGAGGACGGTAGAGGATAGGAAGGCCTGGAGGAACATTGTCCATAGGGTTGCGATGGGTCGGACATGACTTCGCAACGAACAAAAAATAATCATTTATTTATTGAAATACATATATCCATCCTTCCTCTTTGCCCATTGAATGTTCCTAATTTGCCCATTCAATGCTGCTTTAAAAAAAATCAATATAATTTTAAAATATCTACTACAAGATTAAATTGTTCCTTGATAGTGGGAAAAAACATCTGTCATAGATTTTTTTTAATTGAAATGATATCTTCCAAATAAAAACTGTTACAGAATTTGTTTATAGATATAGGAAGATATTATTTATTAATTTGAATTTGACATAAATGTTAGAAACCAGAGATGTTGAACAATGTCCATTGTTTCTGTTTTTAAAACCAATAAAATATTATTTTAAAAAATCTGTTACAGAATGAATGAAGACATTATTCACAGAATTTATTCCCTTGATTCTTGTTTTGCTTTATTTACTATATTTACAAACCATATTATGCATTTTGTAAAGCTTACATTAAAATAGATAAACATATTCCAGAAGATTAATAGAAGTACATAAAATGGATCAGACTGTTAAGCATTACAAATACTATCCTACAAATACTTAAAACTAATTCTCTACATCATAAAACTACTTTTGGGAATAAAAATGCAGCCATTCTAACATACTGGGTTACTAAGCTACTAAGTGAGTATGTGCGTATACTTCATTGTAATTGGTGACAAATGAAATATAACAAAAAAGATAAAAGCATAAAACATCATTGAAAGATTAAAAAAGATTGCAGAGTCCCAAAATTAAAAGGGGTATTTTTCAACTGTAAAGCAGTGGCAGCTGAAATAAATCTTGCAAATCTCCTAGAAATGTTATTGGTCTGGGCCAAAGCTAAGAGTAAATGAGAACATGTCCAGAATAGAGGAAACTTCTGCTAGCAAGCAAAATTATAAGAATAGGGCAGAAGTTGTTGCAGAAAGCATATGGGCTCATAATTTCCCAAGTCACAGGGTTCACTCTGTAAAAGGAGTGTAGTTCCAGTGTTTGGAAGCCGTACGGGTCTGGATGGGAAGGAACAGGCTCAAGCTCAATCCCTCCAAGGCGGAGTGGCTGTGCATGCCGGCACCCCGATTCAGTCAGCTGCAGCCGCAGCTGACTGTGGGAGGCGAGTTATTGGCCCGAAAGGATAGGGTGCGCAACTTGGGTGTTCTCCTGGATGAATGGCTGTCGTTCGAAGATCATTTGACGGCCGTCTCCAGGAGAGCCTTTCACCAGGTTCGCCTGGTATGTCAGTTGCGCCCCTTCCTTGATCGGGATGCCCTGTGCACAGTCACTCATGCGCTCATTACCTCCCGCTTGGATTATTGTAATGCTCTCTACATGGGGCTCCCCTTGAGGTGCACCCAGAGGCTTCAGTTAGTCCAGAACGCGGCTGCGCGAGTTATAGAGGGAGCTTCACGTAGCTCCCACGTAACACCACTCCTGCGCAGACTGCACTGGCTACCTGTGGTCTTTAGGGTGCACTTTAAGGTTTTGGTTACTACCTTTAAAGCGCTCCATGGCTTAGGGCCTGGGTACTTACGGGACCGCCTGCTGTTACCTCATGCCTCCCACCGACCCGTATGCTCTCACAGAGAGGGACTTCTCAGGGTGCCGTCCGCCAAACAATGTCGGCTGGCGGCCCCCAGGGGAAGAGCCTTCTCTGTGGGGACCCCTACCCTCTGGAACGAGCTTCCCCCGGGTTTACGCCAAATACCTGACCTTCGGACCTTGCGCCGCGAACTGAAAACACACTTATTTATTCGCGCGGGGCTGGCTTAAATTTTATTGGTTTTTTAAATTTTAAATTTTTATTATGAATTTTAATGGGTTTTAGTTTAATATATTTTAAATTTTTTAGGCCAATTATGTAATAAGTTTTTAAATTTGTTTTTAATTGTATATTGCACTGTTTGTTTTATTTTGGCTGTACACCGCCCTGAGTCCTTCGGGAGAAGGGCGGTATAAAAATCGAATAAATAATAATAATAATAATAAAAGTTATAAGAGCCATGGTGGCACAGTTGTTAGAATGCAGTATTGCTGGCTAATTATACCCACTGCCAGGAGTTTCATCCTGAGTAACTCAAGGTTGATTTAGCCTTCCATCCTTCCGAGGTGGTTAAAATGCGGACCCAGATTGTTGGTGGCAATATGCTGACTCTGTAAACCACTTAGAGAGGGATGTAAAGCATTGTGAAGTGGTAGACAGTGGTGGGTTGCTACTGGTTCTCCCCGGTTCGGGAGAGACAGTAGTGGAAAGGGTGAAGTGACAGCTAACCGGTTCATTCTGACTATCACCTGGGTCCTCCTGCCCGCCCCAAGCTATACCTACCTTCATTCTTTCCAGATTGCAATGCCTCAGCTGTTCAGCCTCTGAATGCGTGAAGCGCGAAGCACAAGTTTGACTTGCGAGCAAAGCAATCACCGATCGTGTGCAAAGCACATGCGCGAAGCAAACCGGTGTTAACACTGGTTAGAACCCACCACTACTATATTAGTCTAACTGCTATTGCTATAACTTTTCTCCAGTATTGCAGAGGGCAAGACATTTAGTAGATTAAATAAAAGGTTCCGTAATAATTTTGAAGAGGTAGGGCTGATATGAAGGGTTACCTGCCTATGTTCTGCCAGAATGTATTTCCTAATCTGCTATATGTCAAATTCAACATATATTTCAGATGAAGGAGATTTGAAGGAAACCCTATGTGACCGAGAAAGAAATACAGCTAGTCCTGATTTGCAACTATTCCTTTAGTGACCACTTGAAGTCACGACAACACTGGAAAAAAGTGACTTATAACCATTTTTTAATACATACAACCGTTGCAGCATCCCCAGGGTCACATGATCAAAAATTGGATGCTTGGCAATTGGTTACTTTTATGATGGTCATAGTGTCCCAAAGTCACATGATAATCTCTCCTGACAAGCAAAGTCAATGGGAAAGCCAGAGTCATTTAACAACTGTATTACTAATTTAACAATGGTAGTGATTCACTTAACAAGAAAGGTCAGAAAATGAGGCAAAACTCACTGTGTCACTTAGCAACAGGCTGCATAAACAGAGGGGATAGAATCAAGATCACATGAAGTGTTAATACCACTTTATAGTGCCTTGTTAAGGTCACACTTGGAATACTGCATCCAGTTTTGGTTGTCACAATGTAAACAAGATGTGGAGACTCTAGAAAGAGTGCAGAGAAGAGCAACAAAGATGATTAGGGGACTGGAGGCTAAAACATATGAAGAATGGTTGCAGGAACTGGGTATGTCTACTTTAATCAAAAGAAGGACTAGGGGAGAAATGATAGCAGTGTTCCAATATCTCAGGGGCTGCCACAAAGAAGAGGGAGTCAATTTATTCTCCAAAGCACCTGAGGGCAGGACAAGAAGCCATGGGTGGAAACTAATCAAGGAGAGAAGCAACTTAGAACTAAGAAGAAATTTCCTGACAGTTAGAACAATCAGTGGAACAACTTGCCTCCAGAAGTTGTGAATGCTCCAACACTGGAAGTTTTTAAGAAGATGTTGGATAACCATTTGTCTGAAGTGGTATAGGGTTTCTTGCCTAAGCAGGGGGTTGGACTAGAAGACCTCCAAGGTCCCTTCCCACTCTGTCATTCTTTTCTATTCTAACAGAAATTTTGGGATCAATTGTGGTTGTAAGTTGAGACGTAAGTGTATTTAAAAAATCACAAGTACATGTTTTACAAGTTATGCACACTGTATATTAGTGATGGTGAACATTTTAGACACTGAATGTCCAAACTCTGTGCGCATATGCCCAAACTGAAAGGAGTAAATGCGCGCATTCAAGCACGCATGCATGGACCTGCACAGCAGAGACCCGAAAGCCAGCTGGCCAGCAGGAGGCGGGGCACCCAACACCGGCAGTGTGGCAAGAGGTAAGATCTTTTTCTTTCGTGAGCATCGTTAGCAGGGAAACAGAAGCTCACGAAAGAAACACTACGGAGATCTGACCTGGGGTGATGGTGTGCGTGCCGCCAGAGAAGGCTCTGCATGTCACCTCTGGCATGCGGGCCATAGGTTCGCCATCACAGCTGTATATGATATATATATATAAAATTTATATCCCGCCCTTCTCCGAAGACTCAGGGCGGCTTACATTGTGCAAGGCAATAGTCTCATTCTATTTGTATATTTATATACAAAGTCAACTTATTGCCCCCCCCCCAACAATCTGGGTCCTCATTTTACCTACCTTATAAAAGATGGAAGGCTGAGTCAACCTTGGGCCTTGTGGGACTCGAGCCTGCAGTAATTGTAATTGCAGGCAGCTGTGTGTTAATAACAGGCTGCATTAGCCTGGTGAGCCACTTCCCAGCCCATATATACTGTTGTTGTGTCTGTGCCCCCCGAGCCGGGCCTCCTGCCAGAAAGTGACTTGGAGCCGGGCCCGCTGCCAGAAAGTGACTTGGAAAGTGAAGGGGAAGGGCCATCAGGACTTACTTCGGGAGCACTGGCTTCCCTGGCTCAGCTTTAGGAGCCAGAAGCAGGCCAGGTAAAAGAGATAACGAGGCCTCCTTCCCCTGACACTTTCTCCCCCCAGGCCATGCCTGCAGACCCAGCTGACGGCAATCAGGCTTGGTTTCGTAGGCAGGAGAGGAGGGAACAACAGAAGCAAGGGTGGGGCAGGCCTAGGAAGTGCTGAGTCATGGAGCCACACCCCACAGGATACAAAAGGCAGCCAGAGCTGCTGTGTCTCTTTGTAATAGGCAAATCCACTGATTGACTAGAGCTGAAGTTTGTGACTCACCACCGTCGTGGAAGATAACGAGGGCTCTTGGCAGACACTGGCTCTTTTGCCGCCAGAGCTGATAGTGCCGGCTAATTAAGCTATCATTCGGAGGGAGGCGGAGGAGGACAGAACAACTGTTTTCTTCTCAACAACTTCCATTATATCACCATTCTCTTCCTACACACCAATTCTCATAAGACCAGATGAAGACCAGGAAGGACTCCATGATGTTCTGGACCAGATTATTTGAAAAATCCCTTCTAACACTTGGGGCAGGGAAAGGACAGACAATGAAAAGAAGAAAAAAAACTTATGAAGCCAATGAAATTTATGCAACTGCTGACAGAACCTGCTGGCAAGCCCTGTGCTCTGAAGTCTCCTCCAACTTTGAAAATAGATGCTGCCAAAAACTGATAGAAAACCATAAACTGTGTCATAGTTGGTAGCTCACAGTTACTATAACAATGGGCTTTAAGTGCCTCCCTTCTGCTAGACTCTTTGTACTTCCAAACTGGAACTGAAAAGCCATCTCTGTGTTCCGAGATGAACCACACAAAAAAATGTGTCTTCTTCAAACCCAAAGGACTGCCATATACAGTAGTGGCCAAAATTTTGGAAACCTTTTGGGAAAAGTGCATTTTCTAAAACTAGCTAATAACACCACTTTTTTTTTTGCAGTACCGTAAAATTATATGTCAATGGAAAGATAATTTAATCAAGAATGTAATGCAATAACATTTATGAAGGATTTGCTATTAGAATAGCAATTACAGTATAAAGAAGAAACGAGAAACACGTAGAAAAAACGAGATATATAACAATTATCACCATAGAAAAAGGACTGATACAAAAATTATCACCATGTCAGTTAATACTCAGTTGGGTGACCTTTAGCATGAATTAGAGCCTTATATTGTCTGACCATGGAGTGAACCAAGTCTTTTAGTTCTGCAGGTGTTAATGTGAAACTAAGCTTGAATAATTGCTTCTATTAACTGGGTTTTATTTCTGGGTTGCTTCTGACTAACAAGTTTCTTTAGTCGGTTCCATAGATTTTCAGTTGGGCTATTCCCAGGCCATTCCAGCAGTGGAATAGGATTATCTTGAAACTCCCCACAAAAGTGGTGTTATTAGCCATCAAACCTCAAAAATACAGTTTCCCCAAGAAGTTTCCACAATTTTGGCCACTACTCTATGTGTGTAGGTTAGGAGATGTCTATGAAAGCAAATGTAGATTTTTTTTTTTGTTTGCTTGTTTCAATTTATAGAACTGTATGGAACAGGTACAGACAGATATATAACACCCCCCCCCCAAAAAAATAATAAAGAGGGAAGAGAGGAAAAGAAAGAGGGGGGGAGAAGGGGTGATAGGGATGTAGACAAATGCAGAGAGAGGAGGGGAGGGAGGGAGTGAGGGAGGGAGGGAGAAAGAGAGAAGGAGAGAGGGAAAGGGAAAGGGAAAGGGAGAGATGACTGTAGATGCTGGAGGAAAAAACTAAGGGTACATATGACAGAGAAGGATTGTTCTGTCCTTGCAGTTGTTCATATTATATCACATGCAAAGTAGAAAACAGACTGGTGAGTTATTTCTTAATACAAAAGTGATACTGTGACTGGCATTTTAAAATAGGAACATTGAAAATATGATAAAAAATAGACTAGAATTTGTTCTGCTGTGGAGAGTATTTAATGGACTCTCACTGTGATTCTGTGTGCATGAAAAAGGAGAAAGGATTAGACTGGATGATTATTTTAAAAATTACAAAGAAACAAAGATCATTCTTGGAATATGGATGAATTGGAAGTACTAACAAATGAAAAACCTTAACTTACTGTAGAGGTCACAAACATAGTCAATTACTTTACTGTTTCTAATCATGGGTTTGTTTGTTTTTAAATAATTTGTAGAACCTGCGCTGCACTTGCAAAATGTGGGCAAATTACTACTGTAGAATAATAACAGTGAAAACAATATGTTTATATTGCAAAACATTTATATTTCTGCCTGCATAATTCATAGCTATATGTGCAGATCAAGGAGAGGGGAAAATGGTGTACATGTTTGAGAAAAATAATTTCAATAATGTATAACTTATTCTATTCCCAAGAGAAGGAAAAGAACAGTATCCAATTTTGAGATGGTTTTAAGGAGCTGTTATATTATTATTTCTTGTTTTTCTTTATACTTTTTTCTGTCCTATTTCAAACTTGTTAGCCCACGGGATTTTATAGAAGGTTACAACTAGTGATGGAATATCTGACATCCATTTTCTGTTTTCCTCAGGGATAGAGCTAAAATGTATGTATAATGTTAGAATGGAAATCTCTTCCCCTTTCTGGATTACTGAGAAATTATGAAGTTGCCAGATTTGTCCATGCAAAAATATTTAGGAGAAATTGGAATATTGTTTTCTAAGGAATATTGTTTTCTACTACTTCTGCCTTATGGTGGGGAGACAGTGATATCATGTATAATTAATAAGAATGGACAAAAATCTTTGCTGAAAAGATGGAATAGGGGAGATATGATAGCAGTCTTCCAGTATTTGAGGGGCTGCTACAAAGATGAAGTGGACTATTTTTCAAAGCACTAGAAGGCAAGACAAGAACCAATGGACAGAAACTAATTAAAGAGAGAAGCAACCTAAAGCTAAGGAGAAATTTCCTAATGGTGACCACAATGGCTTGACCCCAGAAGTTGTGGGTGCCCCACACTGGAAGCTTTTAAGAAGAGACCGGACAGCCAAAAACTCTCTTGTTTAAGCTTGGACTAGATGATCGCCAAGGTTTCTTCCAACTCTGTTATTCTGTGACACTTCTATGAAACGATTACTAAAGTAGCTTATTCACAGAGCAAAGTGAAATTCAGACATGATTTCACAATATTTTTTTAAAAAAGCGCAGGGCGGGATGGAACCAATACCTTAGAGAGGCATAATGAAAGGTGAATTGAATATCTTTCAACAAAAGAAGGAAAAACTGATTTTGTAGCTTGTCTCATGAGGCCTCCATACCATCAAATGATTATCTTTGAATCTGTATCTGTAAATTAGATTGTGGATTGGGGTGGAGTATTTGTTCCACTTCTCCTGTATTGACTGTAATAAAATGCAGTGAAACGAAAATTAGGTTCTAAGTTTTTACAAAGTGGATTCATAAATGTCAACCATCCATTTTTATATAGCAGTCCATTGTATGAAGATAAAACTCTGATATCATCTTCTAAATAATTCCCCTGAAGATGAATGTTCCTCCAGTCATTGAAAGATTCAGCTTGGTTCTAGTCTAGATCAATGGTGAGATTCAAATTTTTTTACTACTGGTTCTGTAGCTTGGTGGGCGTGGCTTGGTGGGCGTGGCAGGGGAAGGATATTGTAAAATCTCCATTCCCTCCCGATCAGCTGGGACTAGGGAGGCAGAAAATAGATGGGGGCAGGGCCACTCAGAGATGGTATTTGCCAATTCTCTGAACTACTCAAAAATTCTGCTACCAGTTCTCCAGAACTGGTCAGAACCTGCTGAATACCACCTCTGATCTAGAAGTGGCCACAAAAGCAGAAGTCTGAAACTGATTTCAAGCAAAGCAACTTAGCTATTATATTGAAACCATTGAGACTTGATATGAAGTACACTAACTGATGTGTTCATTGATTTTTTTTTCCTGGCTTAAACACACATGCATTTAGAGGATTGGCTGTCCCTTGAACTTGAATAGGTGGGAAAAGTTTGTTCATATTAGCAATAGCAAAAGCATTTAGACTTTTATACCACTTCGCAATGCTTTACACCCCCCACTAAGCAGTTTACAGTGTCAGCAGATTTCCCCCAACAATCTGGATCCTCATTTTACCAACTTAGGAAGGATGGACGTCTGAGTCAACCTTGAGCCGGTGAGACTCAAACTGTTGAACTCCTGGCAACTGGCAGTCAGCAGAAGTAGCCTGCAGTACTGCATTCTAACCACTGTGCCACCATGGCTCTTACAACACATTTAGGTGCCAGACAACACTAGCTGACTCTGGGTGGCTCCCAATATAAGAGCTCATAAAAATCCAATATGAAAGAGAACAAGATGAAATCTGGTCATTCTGTACCATACTCAAATATAAACAAAGACAGATCCACAAGGGGCCCCTTTCATCTTAATGCAAGGTATGCATTATTCTATCTATCAATCTATCTATCTATCTATCCATCCATCCATTCACTTACCTACTTATCATCTATCTATCTATCATCTATCTGGCGCATGCAAATCCATCAAGGCTGCCAGATATCTGAGGACAGAAGAACAACCATAGCACAAGAGAAGTGAGCACTCCACAAAGCCAGAGTTGCAAATGCTGCAACAATGGTACCCACAAGTGTGCCTGACATGTGGTAGAATATTTTGTGCCTGTACAGGCCTTACCAGCCACGATGCGGACATATCGTGAATAACCCAGTCAAGGTCCTCTTTGAACATGATGGATAAATATCATCACACACACACACACACACACACACACACACACACACACACACACCGTCTATCTAAAATCCCACCATTCTACTTCTATTTTCCCCAACCACCCTGTGAGGTGATTTTTATCTCAAAGAGGGACTGGCCTAAAGTCACCCAGGTGGCTTTCACGTCCAAGGTAGGACTAGCACTCACAGTCTGCTGGTTTTTTGTCTGATGTCTTAACCACCAAACTGGTATGGTATGGGAGAACAACCAGGTCTTTGAGGCCTTACAGAATTCCGGCAGTGTGAGGGCCATGTGAATTTTAGAAGGCTTTTATTCCAGAAGCCAGGTGCTATGACAGAGGAAGGTACTTGATAGAAAGCACTGTTTAATTGAAGGGACCTGGACCACACCTAATCTGTTATCCCATGCTAGTCAGGCAAAACTATGGGAGATTCCTCAAAAAACTTGTTTCTGTGCCATGCAGACCTTAACTGGTGCCTTGAACCACACCTTGGCAAAACCTATGTTGTAAGCTGCCCAGTGTCATTGGATAAGAGATGGGCAGCAAATAAAATTTATAAATAAACAAGCAGTCTGGCAACTAGTGCAGCTCATGGAACAGAGATACCATGTTGACGTTCAATAGGATGCTAATCACTTCCTCCACTGCTGCATTCTGGAGCAGGAGAAACTTCTGAATAATTTTCAAGGACAGCCTCATGAGGAACACTTTGCTGTAGCTGAACCTTGAAGTGACTTGGGTGTGAGTAACATTCCCAGTTGCAGAAATTTTTAAAAAAATGTCTGCTGAAAAATACAGCATTATTTGTTTCGGGAGCAGGTATGTATAGGAATGTGCTAATTCTAATTGTTACAGATGAAAAAAAATAGAACACTAAATAGAAAGCATATGGAAGTTCTTTAAATAGCTTAGTGTCTTTATGTCACCTATTTCCCAGTGGATTTTTATCAGAAATTCCTAATAACAATCCCACGATTTTAGGTTATTTCTAGATTAGGATTTGAAAATCTGAATATGAAGACATAAAATGAGAGTATCAGCTTTCATATTTCTATTAACCATGTTAAAAGAGAGGTAAAAGGTTCTGGAATTAAAGTGTCATGATTTTGTATGACATATCTTCAAAAACTCCGTCTGCTTAAATGAGTTGTCTAACTCATAACATGTAATCATTCTGTTTTTAAGGCTGAATACAATTTTCACTCAGCAAAACCACTTTATTATGTGTGACCTTAATACTGAACATTGTATACAATTTATTTCTGTCAGAAAACTGCCACTGAACAAAAATGATTAATTATTCCACCCAAAGACAGGATGTCTTTGGAATCCATCATAACAGTTCTCCTATTGTTGTCATTGATTGTTTTGAATCCTGTCATGCAAATACAGTTTCATATTCCTTTCCAAAGAGAAGCGGATTGTTTCTTTCTTTTCTACACAATCTATAAAGCTGTATGCATGCTGTAATGATGTGAAATGCTAAAGAATCATCTTCTTTAACTACATAATGTCTACATGCAAGTGGACAAAAATTCTCTCTGTAGAAAGCTGGCGTGTCAAAGAAAAGCAATGCTATCTTTGTTTTCTATGTGCTGTCTTTATTTATTTATTTATTTATTTATTTAGCTGGTCAAACATGTACAAGATAACAGGAATAAGTATAAACATGGATATTAATACAGGGAATGGGTACGGATAAATGGGGATAGTAGGACAAGAACGGAAGGCACGCTGGTGTGCTTATGCATGCCCCTTAAAGACCTCTTAGGAATGGGGTGAGGTCAACAGTAGACAGTTTAAGGTTAAAGTTATGGGGGGTTGAGGATGTAACAAGAGAGTCAGGTAGTGCTTTCCAGGCATTGACCACTCTGTTGCTGAAGCCGTATTTTCTGCAATCGAGTTTGGAGTGGTTTACCTTGAGTTTGTGTGTGCTCATGTATTATTGCGGTTGAAGCTGAAGTAGTTATTGACAGGTAGAACATTGTAGCTGGTATTTTTGTGTACTACGCTTAGGTCAGACCATAGGCGACATAGTTCTAGGTTGTCCAAACCTAAAATTTCAAGCCTGGTGGCATAAGGTACTTCGTTGCGAGCAGAGAAGTGGAGTACTCTTCTCGTGAAATACCTCTGGACTCGCTCAATTGTATTAATGTCCAATATACAATGTGGATTCCAATTACTGAAGATTACTTTAAGTCAAGTATTGTTTCTGTACATTAATCTAAATATAGTTGAACACACAGTTTTCCTTTTTTTCAAATAGTGAATATGGTTCAGTGCAGATAGGAAGAACATAGAACATAAGAATTGGAATGGACAAGTAAGAAATGTTTAACCATTGCAAAATTGTTGGAAAGAAACTATTGTTTAAAGATTTTTTTTTTGAATTTTTTTTAATTAAAAAATATTTTTTTTAAAAAAGTGGGCAAATATAAAGAAATCGCTAGAAAAAATAATAGAGCAACCAATTAAAAGAAAGCCGGAAACATTTTTATTAGGAATATTCACGACAATATACACTAAAAAATAAAATATTTTATTTTAGACATTGTAACAGCTGCACATATAACTTATGCACAACATTGGAAACAGGAAAGGATACCAACAGATGAAGAAGTGATAGAAAAGGTTTTAGAATGTGCCGAGATGGACAAACTAACAAAAGAAATTAAAGAAAAAGAAGAGAGAGATTACTATATGGTTTGCAACAAATAGTATGAATGGCTTCAGACGAGAAAAAAAGAATATATATGAATCTAAAACCATACAATATGTATATAATAAGTATATAGAAATGCATAAAAGTATGACTATTAGTGTTAGAAAATACAATGTAATCAAAGACAAAGGGACAATGAAGAAAATAAAACAGTAAGAGAGATATGGGGGAAATTCATACAAAAGAAAGAAGACCACTAAAAAACATTTGTTAAAAAGAATATTTTTATGTTGTATGCTATGTGTTTGTCATATTGTGTTATAATAAAATATTAAAAATTTAAAAAATATATTAAAAAAGAAAAGAATTAGAAGGGACCTTGGAGGTCTTCTAGTCCAAAAACAGAAAAGAAAAGAAAAGAAAAGAAAATATTTATTTCTTAATACAGATAAGGTGGGGGGGGAAACCTTATTTATTTACAAGCAGTATTCTATGTTTATCCTTCAATTATCATTTAAGAAGCTTAATGGGGAAAGTAAGCAACATCAATTCTTCTTCTGCTTCGTCTACTTTTAAGCTGATAAGAGAAAGTATATGTGCAGCTCAAGCGATGGAAACAGAGGACTGGAAAGATTAGACTTGCAGTTGAGAATTTTGGGGGGTGGGGGGAGATGGACAGAGCAGCTGATAGAAATTTTGTCCCTAAGAAAGTCAATCTTGCTTAAATCTCTCCAAAGCTATCTTTAACATTGGGATCATGCCAATTTGGGAACACTTATTTTTCATCTTGCTACTTAAAAAAGAAAGAAAGAAAGAAACTGGCTTTTTGGAGATTGAATTTGAATTAAATAGCATAAATGATGGGGTGTACACAGATGCACCACAAAGTTTTGATATCACACACACCGCTTGGCATTTGTTTTGTTTTTAAAGAACATGGTAGATGTTGTAGAACAGGGAAAGACCACTTTTTTGGACTGAAATCAGGGGTGAAATCCAGCAGGTTCTGACAGGTTCTGGAGAACCGGTAGCAGAAATTTTGAACAGTTCGGAGAACCGACAAATACCACCTCTGGCTGGCCCCAGAATGGGGTGGGAATGGAGATTTTGCAATATCCTTCCCTCAGGAGTGAGGAGGGAATGGAGATTTTGCAGTATCCTTCCCCTGCCATGCCCACCAAGCCACACCCACCAAGCCACGCCATGCCCACCAAGCCACACCAAGCCCACCAAGCCACACCCACAGAACTGGTAGTAAAAAAAAATTGGATTTCACCATTGAACTGAAATATGTATTACTAATTCAATAAAGTAAAGTCATTCACATGACTCAAAATTATTATCTGAAAATGTATGTACTTCCAAGTCCTATTCTGGATCCACAGCATTTAGTACATATTTGATTGAGATGTTGATTGCACTAAACAATTAGCATTACAGCAAGGAAGCCACCTCATAAGACAGAAAGGAGCAGATGAAATGTGAAGAAGGAAGATGAACTTTAAGGAAAGGGCGATTGCTATTCCTTCCTACTCTCTCTTTTTAAAATAAACAACAGAAGGAGAGGAACTAAGCAGATTGTGGAAGCAGCATAAATGTGGTATGATTGATGGCTTTGGCAGAACATATGTCCCAAATGATTATGCTAAAAATTGCTGAGTCCAGAACAATGTACTTGGTTGCATAATCTACATTTACAAATATTGGCCCTATTCCTATTTTGGATGAGGATGAGGATGAGGATGAACGCAGTAACAACTATAAATGCTAGCTTTATGTAAGCCCAAGTTATTTCTGTAAGAGTTTTTTTGTATTGATTTTTATCTTGTTCCCCACCCCCACCAACCCCAACCAGAATTTCTTTTAGTTTCTTATTTCTGGGTATCTATAAAACACAAAATTCAAATATGAACGAGATATAGAAGGGGATGTTTTTAAGTGCACTACCAGATACATGTGGGTTCCTTTGAAAATTAAACATTCCTGATACTTACTCTTAATTTCATCTTCAAAGTGACTGAAATGTTTTTTAAACAACATTTGCAACACCCTATGCACACTGCATTCCCACTTTTGCAGAGTCTTTCTGACAAGTGCAAAGAATTGGAAGTTTTATCTCAACTTTTTGTGAATTTAGATGCCTACAAACATTTGAAGAATACTTTTAAAGTGCCTCGTGCCAGCAAATAAAATTGAAGTGGGTTTTAGCTTACATAAATGAAGATTTATTTTCATACTACTATAAAAAAAAATTAAAAGATTCATTTTTTTCCACAACTCCATATATACAGTTAGTGTTTTCCTGCAGCCTAAGCAATTATGATAATTATTTCAATTTTTTTATATATATATAATAGGCATAGTTGGTGGAGGAAAATGACAACAGCGTAGGCAGAATTTTGACCAAGTTCAACTTAAAAGTGCTCTGAGAATGTAATTCCATTTGTTCTAGCAAATTGATGGGAACAGAAGAGCAACCGATCTGCCTCTTTTCAAGTGGACACTGATTTTTAGGACTTATCTTAATTATGTGTGTATGGAACATAGCTCATACAATGTAGACTAATTGTTCGTGAACTTCATCGTGCAAACCCTGTTAGCGGATGGGTGATTGCCATTTTGTTTAGTATGTGACCCTTGATTGCCTAGCATGTGACTGATGCAACTAATTTAGAAAAGATAACAACTACTCAGCCAGAAAGTTAAATGATAGCACAAGTACAAGCCCAATGATGCCAAGGGAACAATGACACGGAATCTAGTTTCGGAAGAGGAGAGAAATCACATTTCACTCTCTGCTCTTTACAAAAACCAGCCCAGAAAAACAGTTGTTTGGGGAATTAAACTTCGAACAGATATTTGGTTCAAAGCCAGTGCTAAATCGCAGTGTAAATGGACAATTGATCAGATTCCTAACAATGTTTATTTCTTAATATTGTTCTGCTTTCACCTTGCTTTCTTCTACCTGAACACTTCATTACAAAAGCACATGCATGATAGACTTTACACCTTCCAGATTGTATTATAAGGTTTTGTGTCCATAAAGCTCTCCTGTTTCAGTTTGCCATGGCTAGGAGAGCATCTTGTGGTGATCAAGAAAAGAGATGTGGCCTGTGAGATTAGAATTTTATAGAAGGACTTAAGACATCATCATCATCATCATCATCATTATCATCATCATCATCACTATTATTATTATTATTATTATTATTATTATTATTATTATTATTATTATTATTATTATTATATCCAAGTTCTGCTTTGAAGTCTTTTGTCTGAGATGCACCTTAAACTCCACTGTCAGATCATTGAAGCAGGTGGGTTTAAGTCATTCTGTCCTTGGCATATGCTCCTCATGATGCTTATATTAAGACTTTTTTTGGTCTTCAGCATTTTATTTCCCCAGGCATTTTAAGAACTCCTTTCTTTTCTTCTTTTTATTATTATTTCTTTTTCTTTTTAACTTGAAGATTTCTGTATTATTTAGTTTGCTTCTTGTTTTACTGAACTTTTATGGGCCTCGTTGTTTTCCTTCTTACTGTTAGCTTTATCTACATTTTACTATGTGGTGTTCATCATTGTTTATTGCTTTGTATTTTATACTTTTAATTTACCTGTGCAACAAAAAGAGTAACTCGGTTGTTTGGATTTTTTTAAAGAGTGTAATAGAAATACGAGGGGAATGAAAAGCTCTATGCTACACAATGTATAAGTCTCTGTAGCAATACACATGCACTAAGAGATGGGATTTGGGACACAATACACTCTTGGTTATGATATTTAAGATGACTCCGACAAGAAAGTGAAACAGGCTAGTTCCTCTATATTAAAAGAATGATCCTTCCCACATAGTATATCCACTGAGATACTATGGGTTAAAGTGTGTATGTATGTTGTATTGGTTGAACCCAAAAATACACCAAGACGAAGCTTGTCCACCCCAAGGATAAAACCGGATAGCTCAGGCTGGTAAGGCCTGTTATTAAGAACACAAAGCCTGCAATTACTGCAGGTTCAAGCCCGGCCCAAGGTTGACTCAGCCTTCCATCCTTTATAAGGTAGGTAAAATGAGGACCCAGATTGTTGGGGGGGCAATAAGTTGACTTTGTAAAAATATACAAATAGAATGAGACTATTGCCTTATACACTGTAAGCCGCCCTGAGTCTTCGGAGAAGGGCGGGGTATAAATGTAAACAAAAAAAAAAACACCCAGACACAAACTGAGCAATGTGATATACACAGTACAATTCAGTGAGACAGGTACAGATCTGTACATTGGAGAAACAAAACAACCACTTCACAAACACATGGCACAACATGGGAGAACAAACCTATCAGGACACGATTCAGCAGTCCATCTGCATTTGAAAGACAAAGGTCACTCTTTGAAAGACAGCAAAGTCCACATTTTGGACAGACAGAGAGGACTGCTGGTTCAAAGAGGCCATCTGCATTAAGATTGAACAGCCCTGTCTCAACAGAGGGGCAGGGATATGGCATCACCTATTTCTTGCAGTTCCATACCCAAGAATGTTCCACACCCATTTGCATTATTCAGATGACCCTGAGGGCACAGGTAAATCTCCAAATGGCCTCAATGGCTCTTAGAAAGAATGCTAGCAACCAGATGACTGCAAGGAATATAAATCCGTCCATCCTCCACTATTCATTCAGAACTGAGGAAGCTTCTTAAATGAGAAGTAAAAGGCAACGTCCAGTTGCCTTTTGAAAAAGCAACTTTGGGATACTCTAAGAGTTCTATTCAATGTTCATCTTTAAAAAAAAAGAGTAGGGAGGCTATAAATTTATCAGGAAACAGGCATAATGTTGCCTTTAAAAAAATATTTGATAAGTAGTTAGAGGAGATCAGCAACAACTGAGCATACCAAATCTATAGAACAAACTAAGCATGATTTTTAAATTGGCTTATTGATATATTCAGGTGGCATCAGGACAGGACTTTATCCCCTCAGCATCTTCACTTTCAACATTATCTGCTTATCTATAAGGAGGAAACCAGGGAATTGACTTTTTTTTTTCTCCTCCTGCCCTGATAAAGCTGGTCTGTACAGGATAAACTGAGAAAGCATCGCCTTTCAATTCACACTATTTTTGTTTTGTTTTGTTTTAATGCAAGAGTAAATGATGAGCAATCATAAACCATGGTGGTGCAGTGGTTGCAGTGCAGTACTTCAGGCTATTTCTGCTGCCCGCTACCTGGCTGCAATTTGGCAGATCAAATCTCACCAGGCTCAAGGTTGACTCATCCTTCCATCCTTCCGAGGTGGGTAAAATGAGGATCCAAATTATTGGGGGTAATATGCTGATTCTGTAAACCGCTTAGAGAAGGCTGTAAAGCACCATGAAGCGGTATCTAATCAAAGTGCTATTGCTAAGTGCTAGTTTGCCCCCTGCCTGCACACCAGAACAACTAGACACAAGAATAGTTTTTTCCCGAAGGCCATCACTCTGCTAAACAAATAATTTCCTCAACACTGTCAGACTATTTACTGAATCTGCACTACTATTAATCGTTTCATAGTTCCCATCACCAATCTCTTTCCACTTATGACTGTATGACTATAACTTGTTGCTGGCAATCCTTATGATTTATATTGATATATTGACCATCAATTGTGTTGTAAATGTTGTACCTTGATGAAGGTATCTTTTCTTTTATGTACACTGAGAGCATATGCACCAAGACAAATTCCTTGTGCGTCCAATCACACTTGGCCAATAAAAATTCTATTCTACTCTGTTTGGTAAATAGTGGAGCCTCACTTATCAGCACTCTATTTGGTGTATACATATGTCCAACAATTGTAAGTTTTGACTGTCCCATTACAGTCTCTACACTTCAAATAAAGTAGCTATAAGCAAGCCTCACATATTGAAACAGGCAATGGTTTGGAGGGCAATGGACTTTATCAAGGTCTTAAATGAAAGAGGAAACAAAGATGGAAAGAACAAAAAGTCTCCAGACCTCTCAAGTCGAAGAAAAACGTTGGAGAAGGCTAAACAGGGAAACCTGAATAGATCTGGTGTTCAAAACCAATCAGAGCAGTCTAACCCGAAGCTGATGGAGATTAATGCAATTCCGGGCAAAGAGGCTGCATGACACAATGAGTAATAATTCCCAATAGAAATAAAAATGCTTATTTTGTGTTTTAATTTTTAAATGGGACTTGACTGTGTCCTTTTCAATTACACTGCTGTGAAATCTTTTAAACCACATTTTTCTTTTTCCTTGGAGCTGGGGGCATATAATACTTCATTTCTGCAGGGAATTTGACTAAGGCTTTTAATCTTTATATTAACCTATAGTAATTGGGCATTTCCCATGCATACATTGTCTTTCCAGATCATTCAAAAGACTCCCCCCCTCGCCCCTTCCTTCTTTCCCTTCATTTTTTAGATAATTCCATATAATACTATTGTCAGATATTAATGCATCATAAACACAGGGATTAAAGGCAGAGAAATGTTCTAATTTGTCCATATTTCTTTTTTATTAATTTCCCATCTGAAACATACTATTCTAATTGTTGATGGTTATAGTTGTACATTACACTGCATGGATTTCCCATTCAAATTATAATAGCTATTTGAAACTTGAATCAGTTGATGCTTGGTTAGCGGCCCATTATATTAACTATAAGTTTCAATCTAAAAAGACATCACAATTGTGTAAAAACTGACAATCTTGTGAAAAGAGGGACATGGTAATTATTAACTTGATGAGGTGACAAGAATCACTGACTCAAGATCCATTTCTGATTTTGTTTTAAATATGGGCATTTTCTAGAACAGGAAATCTACATTCCTCTATTCCATAGTTTGGTAAAAGGGTTTGAAAGCTGGAAATAAGGTTTAGAAAGATATGCTGAGAGGGATCAGAATTTCCCAGCATGAATCTGTATCTAAACTTTCATCTCTGACATACAAATATTAAAAATGTGGGACCTGGGAAATGGGATTGCATATAAATATCACATATTAAGTCTAACATATAAACCTAGTTGAGCCATGGTGGCACAGTGGTTAAATTCCAGTACTGCAGGCTACTTCTGTTGACTCAGCTTTCCATCCTTCGAAGTGGGTAAAATGAGCACCCAAATTGCTGGGGGCATTATGCTGACTCTGTAAACCGCTTAGAGAGAGCTGTAAATCACTATAAAGTGGTATATAAGTCTAAGTGCTATTGTTATTGCTAGTTCTGTGTGGAGGTTATGTAATTTTAGTCTTTACTCACAAGGTCAATGCTGTTATGCATAACATGAGAATACTCTCCATACCCAAAATGTCTTGAAGAAGAAGATAAAGTTCCTGCCGCAATTTTTCCTGCTGGGAATTATAACAGATTGTACAGTGACTGAGATTAAATTGATTTTGAACTTAATAACAGCAGCAAGGCTGCTGATTGGACAATATTGGGGGGGGGGGGGAAGAATTACCTACAATAGAAGAATGGATATTGAAAGTTACTAACTTGGCTGAGATGGCTAAAATCTCAGCCTTTTTGAAAGACAATACGCAGGAAAGATACTTAATTGAATGGAAAAAATGGATTGATTATTTACAAAACAGATATCAGATTAAGAGATATCAGAATGCCTTTGAATAATTAGGATGTATTGTTTTAGAATGTAATGGGGGAGGTTAGGAAATGAAAAGACTCGGATGAGGTTAATTGGATTAGAAGGGAAAATTTTACTCTATGTTTGGTTTATGTATAACAATACCTTGTGATTGACCCGGGAAGCCGGGGGAAGGGAGGGGAGGGGGTTTTGAGGGGGGGAGGGGGGGAAAGAGGGAAAAATATTTTTGTTTGTTAAAACTTTTTCAATTAAAAAAAAAGAGAAAACTCTCCATACCTACTATGAAACATGGAGTAGTCATGGAAAGTATTAAAATATAGGCTCCAGTTCCTATGCACATGCACAGTGCATGCCTAGCAAAACCTAGACTATACCTAACAGATGAAAGTGTGCATAGTTTTGAAGGCATATTTCATTTCAGTGACACTTCAACTACAGCACCCCTGTCCCACAGCCCAAGTCATAAAGTTGTTCCTTGCTATTAAGGTTGACAGTTACTTCAATTAAACAGGGACAGGCATGCAGTGAATTCATGTGCTTTCAAGGGCAGCCTGAATGTGACAGCTGGGCAACAGATTCAACAATTTTAGCCAAACTGAAGCACAATTAAAACATGGATCGTAAAGAGCTTCCAACAGGTTACTGTCAATCAATCAGAACAGAGGTGGAAGGGACTTTGGGGATCTTCTGGTCCAACCTCCTGCTCATTCAGGAGACCCTATACCAGTGGTGGGATTCAAGTGATTTAACAACCAGTTCTCTGCCCTAATAATTTCTTCCAACAACCAGTTTGCCAAACTGCTCAGAAAGTTAACAACCGGTTCTCCCGAAGTGGTGCAAACTGGCTGAATCCCACCACTGCCCTATCCCATTTCAGATAGATGGCTGTCCAATCTTTCCTTTCCTAAAAAAATCTCCAATGATGAAGCACCTACAACTTCTGAAGGCAAGCTGTTCCACTGGTTAATTGTCTTCACTATAAGAAAACGTATCCTTAATTCTAGGTTGCTTCTCTTCTTGATTAGTTTCCATCCATTGTTTCTTGTCTTGCCTTTGGGTGCTTTGGAAAAAAGCTTGATCCCCTCATCTTTCTGGCAGCCCCTCAAATATTGGAAGACTGCTGTCATGTCACCCCTAATCCTTCTTTTCTCTAGACTGGTCATGCCCAATTGCTGCAACTGTTCTTTATATATTTTTGTCTCCAGGCCCTTAATCATCTTTGTTGCTCTGCTTTTGCACTTTTTCCAGGGTTTCAGCACCAGGACCAACACTGGATTCAGTGTTCCAAGGGTGGTCTAGCTAAAGATTTGTAAAGCAGTACTAATACTTCACATGATTTTGATTCATTCAGCAACCAGAGAGATTCTACTGAAAAGCACATAGGAATAAAACATCTACCACCAATATCTGTTTAGATGAAAATTAGTGAAAACGAAACTTTCAAGCTATTGCCATTATATATAGCAGACCATTACATTTTAATTGAAAAAGTGTTTTTCCAGTGAAACGGGTCTATCAGGGCTACCTGGTTTGCTCAAATATGGGACGGAGCCAGCGGTGAAATCCACTTACCTTTGCTACTGGTTTGGGAATGGGAGCACACGGGAACGCATACGCAGATGGTAAAAAACTGGGACATAATTTTTTATTTTTTATTTTTTTTTACATTTATATCCCGCCCTTCTCCGAAGACTCAGGGTGGCTTACATTGTGTAAGGCAATAGTCTCATTCTATTTGTATATTTATATACAAAGTCAACTTATTGCCCCCCCAACAATCTGGGTCCTCATTTTACCTACCTTATAAAAGATGGAAGGCTGAGTCAACCTTGGGCCTGGTGGGACTCGAGCCTGCAGTAATTGCAAGCAGCTGTGTTTAATAACAGGCTATCTTAGAGCCTGAGCCACCCACAGCCCTATAATGACATCCCAGTGGGTGGGCAGAGCCTCCCGTCGCCGGCGCTACCATTTTGGCAAGCCGGAAATAACCGTGGGGGGGGGATTTCATCGCTGGACGGAGCATACTGCTTCTACTTTCACCTTTCAGCCTCAAACCAGGAGCCTTCACAGGCAGTCACTCCTGTAACAAACTATTTTGAGTTAAATTTAAATTTATCGACAAAGAAATAAAGGGGGAGTAGTACAGCTATTTCGCTCTCATCAGCTAGCCATACCCTTCTGGGATTCAAACCTGGGCTGCTTGCATATTAGGCAGATGTATTAATCTCTAGGCCACGGGCTCTACTCCCATTGCTGGCTGTACCCGGGGGGAGATTTAATATTTTTCCAGTGAAACTAGTCTGTCAGGGCAACCTGATCTATCTGAATATGGGACGGAGCATGCTGCTTCTACTTTTGCCTTTCAGCCCCAATCCAGGAGCCTTCATAGGTAGTTGTTTCCACGACAAACTATTTTGTGTTAAATTTAAATTTACCGAAAAAGAAATAAAAGTAGATTAGTATAGCTATTTCAAGCTGTTTAGCTCTCATCGAAGGCTCCTGGATTGGGGCTGAAAGTTGAAAGCAGAAGCAGTATGTTCCATACTGTTTCATAAGTGGTATTCACTTATCTTTGCTACCTGTTCACAAATGTGAGCGCAGGCGCATGTGCAGAACATCAAAAATAGGATGTGATGACATACGGGTAGGTGGGCAGAGCCTCCCACAGCTGCTGCTACCGGTTCGCCTGAACCGGATAGAACCGACTGAATATCACCACTGGATAGACCAGGTTGCCCTGATAGACTGATCTCACTGGAAAAACACTTAATCACCTCCCTGGTACAGCCAACAAAGCAAGGAGAGCCTGTGGCCTAGAGGTTAATACAGCTGCCTAAAATGCAAGCGACATATCTGGGTTTGAATCCCAGAAAGGTACAGCTAGCTGATGAGAGTTAAGTAGCTTGAAATAGCTATACTAGTCTCCCTTTATTCCTTTGTGGGTGAATTTAAATTTAATATTTTAATTGAAAGTTTTGTAGTCTCTCACAGAAGCCAAGAATTTTAAAAACTGCCACTGAGAACCATGATAAGTGTTTTTTTTTTTTATTGAAAGAGTTTTAAAAAACAAAAACATTTTCCCCCTTTTCCCCCCTCCCTCCCAAAAAAAAACAAAAAAACCTTCCCACCTCCCCCCCCCCAGCTTCCCGGGTCAATCACAAGGTATTGTTATACATAAACCAAACATAGAATAAAATTTTCCCTTCCAATCCAAATAACCATATCCAAAGCTTTTCATCTCCCAACCCCCTCCCCATTACCTAAAACTTTCTAATTATTCAAAGGCAATCTGATATTTCTTAATCTGATATCTGTTTTGTAAATAATCAATCCATTTTTTCCATTCAATTAAATATCTTTCCTGCGTATTGTCTTTTAAAAACGCTGAGATTTTAGCCATCTCAGCCAAATTAATAACTTTCAGTATCCATTCTTCTATTGTAGGTACCTCTTCTTTCTTCCAGTATTGTCCAATCAACAGTCTTGCTGCTGTTATTAAATTCAGAATCAATTTAGTCTCAATCCCTGTACAATCCGTTATAATTCCCAAAAGGAAAAATTGTGGCAGGAACTTTATCTTCTTCTTCAGTACATTTTGAATAATCCACCAAATTCTTATCCAAAAGACCTTAATTTTCTTGCAAGTCCACCAAATATGAAAATATGTAGCATCATCACAATCACACCTCCAACATTTCGCTTGGATATTAGGATACATACGTGATAATTTTTTGGGATCTAAGTGCCATCTATAAAACATCTTATAAAAATTTCCCCTTAAATTCTGTGCTTGTGTAAACTTAACATTTCTAACCCAAATTTTCTCCCATGTTTCCAACATTATTGGTTCCTGAATATTCTGTGCCCATTTTATCATACAATCCTTTACCAAATCCTTTTCCGAATCTATTTCAAGCAACACATTATACAATCTCTTTATATGCTCCTGGGTCTGATTTCTAATTTGCTTTATTAAATTTTCCTCCCTTTGCATTATACCAATTTTTTGATCTTCTTTCCATCTAGCACTTATTTGCCCATATTGAAACCAAGTATAATTCCTCCCTTCTTCATTTAATACCTGTAATGATTTTAATTGCAATCTACCTCCTTCAGCATACAAAAGTTCTTTATAAGTAATCATTTCCTGTTTCTGTTCTATATTTATATTCTCTATTGCATGTCTAGGGCTCGCCCATATAGGAATCTTGTATTCTAATTTATAGGAATATTTTTCCAGACCATAAAGAGCACTTCTCAACACATGATTCTTAAAAGCCCTATCCACTTTTTTTCATAAAATAAGTACGCATGCCATCCATATAACAAGTCATAACCTTCTATATTCAAAATTCTTTCCTCTGTTAAGTTAAACCAGTCACTTATTACTGAAAGGGCTACTGCTTCATAATATAATTTAAAGTTAGGCATTCTTAAACCACCTCTTTCCCGTGAGTCCTGTATTATTTTCATTTTAACCCTCGCCTTTTTACCCTGCCATATAAATTTGTTAATCCCAATCTGCCAATCTTCCAAAGATAAGTGTTTTTTGTTTGTTTGTTTTTTAGTCATGCCTGGAAATGACAGAAAAAGAACCTGGGATTAATTTCATTTCTTTTTACTACTTTTTGCATGCAAGACATAGTGGCTGCCAATGAGTTTAATTCTCTTGTCTCCCTGTAGCTCTTTGCAATACTCTCTTAACATCTATAGGAAATTTGAGGCTTACATGATGTATTTTGGCCAGCAGTCTATTTGTGAAACTCTGTATACTTTATATTTAAGTCTACGTGTAAATCTTTGTTTCCAGAAAATAAAACAGGATTCATAAATCGGTCACCCTTCACTACTATAGATATGTAAGTGGAAAAATAATAAGCTGATCATTTTCCTTTGTTTACATTTAAAACATGGAGCTTTTCTCATGGATGATGAAAGCTTTTGTCTCGGTGATAATCTTTTTAAGAAAACACATTTAAACATGCTAATATTTCTATATTTCTGTGCTGGCAGACAGAGGCCCCAGGTTTCAAATAGGAATTAGGATTTTTCTTAATATTGCTAAAGATGAAATATTTGGGTTCAAATTATGTAATGAACAACAGTCTCAGATCTTTCCTTTACATCCTTGGTTTATAAACAACTCAGACAAAAATATTGCTTTTACATAATTTTTAAACATATCGTTTCCCTGTAAGAACAAATTTAAATAGTAAAAACAGATAATGCCAACATGTTGCAAAATGAGTTTCAAGAGCTGGAAAGAAATGATATCATTTTTCATTTTTAGTAATATGGTTGCGTTATTTTTGTGCAACAGCAGCTCAATAATTTAAAAAAGGTTCTGCATTTCCCCCCCCAAACAGCAAGCTATTTGAAGTTCTACCCTGTTTGCACTGCATATTTTTCTATCAAAATGTCTTGAAGCTCCATTGGAGAAACACAAACCATTTATTCAGAATTACCCCATACAAAAATCTGAATACTGGAGAGAATATTAGTTCATATGAGTATGAATAGATTTTCCTAATTAGAATTATTTCAGCAGAAGCAACCATTTCTAGCAAGAAGTAACTATTAAAGAGTTGAATATTTCAAGTTTTGTTTTCCTGTTATGTACATTAACCCTTTCTTGTAAAAGTGGAAAATAGAGGACTGGCCACACCATATTTTGAAATTTGACTGTCTACTTTATAATTTTATGCATATGCACAGATACTTTTTATCACTAGCAGATGGGTGTACCAGCTATATACTTTTATATACATGCATATATAAATTCCACAGAATCATGAACAAAAATAACTATCAATGTATTCAATGTACATATATTTCTTCACATACATGCTAAAAGGAAATTTAAGAATAACTTGTTAGCTGCATACCTTATACCTTAAAACATTCATGTAATTATGAATTATATTTTAAGGGAACAGAGATCTTTGATAATATGAAAGAAACATTCCAAGTAAGTAAGCAAGGAGAGGGGGGGGGGGGACATTAATAAACATGAAATACTGTCTTGCTGAAATGAGCACTGGGTCTTTTGCAACATATTGCAATCTCAAAGTAATAGTAAATTGTAAACTCCTTTTCATGGCATTTAATTGTCTGTAGTACAAAAGGACACAAGCTTCTAAGTGTACCAAGCAATAGACATTTTGTCTTTGAAAATATGTTTTTAAAAGTTTATTTTTTAAAAATACTTCTGCTATCAATAATGTGAAGTTATAACCTTTTTTAAGACAGCAAACTGAAATAAAGTAATATATTAAAGAACTTCATTCTTTAAAATAGAATTTTATTTAGAGATGAATTAATTAATCCCTAGAATTTCTCACAAAGAAATAGTTAAACTGTGGGGGTCTATCGGCTTTGAAACTGCACATGTACTCCTTACAAGCACTGATGATGTTACCTAGTTTGGGTAATGAAACATCTGGAAGAAAACAAGCAAGCTCAGAGAGCACCAAGGACCCCTCTCCATTGCTGCTCTTGCTGGGAGGGGCCTTCTGCAGCACAGTGAAATTTAGCAGCCATGAGCAGCCGCTTTGGGTCCTGTAAGTCCCATCCGGAAAGTGCTGCGGGCCTGCGGCAGAAAAAAACAGCATTCAACCTGGCTACTTCTCTCTGCCACAGTGCTTTCTGGGTAGGACTTAGAGGAAAGTGGCAACTCATGGCTGCTAAATTTCACTGTGCTGCACAAGACACTCTCCCAGCACCAACAAGGGCCACAAGAAGTGGACATGAGATCAAGCAACGTCTTGATGGGTGGGAGGTCTGAGAGAAAATTCCTCCCCCGAGGGCCGCCTGCCCAGAGTGCCACAGCTTCCACTCTGGAGCTTGTCTTCAGAATGGATCAGTAAGTTATTGCTTTGCCCCCTGGGAAGGGCTCCCTCATGGAGGGCTGTGTGCCCAGACCAGGCGCTTTCTCTCCTGCCTCCTGCCTGTGGTGGTGGGAGGAGGAAGTGTGTGGCGGGGAAGCTGCCTGCAGTTCTTGCAGCCAAAGCTGGGATGTCAGTGAACTTGCGTATGTGTGAAGTCTTCTGCCTTAAGCAGAAGGTTGAACTATAAGACCTCCAAGGTACCTTCTAACTTCTGATTCTAAAGTCTCCAAAACAAGGGAAATTGCTTAAATTGAGTGTGTGTGTGTGTGTGTGTGTCTGTGTGTCTGTGTGTGTCTGTGCGTGTGTGAGACAGAAAGAGAGAGACAGACAGACAGATAGAGAAATGTGGCTTCTTAGGGGTGCATTTTTGAGAAATATCAAAAGAAATGCTAAAAGGGCAATCAGTTTGGGATTAAATTCCAAATGAAATTGGGTCTTCAGAGTAAGGAGACATGAAGAACTTTCAACTGCAGGTTTCTGAAAATCTTATTAAAATGTATGTCTAGAGGCAGCTCTTTAACTCAAAAGAGATAGGCTATCTCTTAAGCAAAGAAGCAACTTCGAGGTGGCCACACCCACCCAGTCACATGACCACCCAGCCAGGCCCAGCCAGCCAGGCCCACCCAGTCAGTCATTAGGGTAGAGAACCGGTTGTTAAAAAAACAATACAATTTAGGAAGTGCTGGGGATATTTTCTTACCCACCTATATTAGAATATAGGATAGGAAATGTAAGAAGTATGTTCAAACAAACTGTCATTCATGTAAGAACATAATCTTTCTTTTTTAGTATTAATATATATCACATGGCAAAATTGTTTCACTTTTTCCAATTTCTCTATCACTTTGCTTATCTTAACCAATTACTTTCAGGTCATAGAACATCAAATGTTGCAGATAGGTAAAAATTAAGAAGAGAAATCCACCCAACCTATCTTTTTGTTACAGCTCATACAATGTCATAATACAAGCATTGACTTCTGGCATGAGTACTGAAAAAAAAAATATTGAGCACAATAAGAATATTTTCATTAATATTAGCCAAGTATTGTGCTTTACTGCCCTTAGCTGCCACTTAAAAAGCTTTGTCAATGTTCTATAGCTAATATTTTCTTCATGTCTTGTATGGAACCATGCTACTTTAGAAGATTGTCCAAGTTGTTTTACTTCAGTAGACCTTTAGCTTAGCAATATTATGACTAATTTCCTTGCCCAGGTTTAGTGTATGTCATATACTGTTGATCTAGATCTCCATAAGCTTCATAATTTAATATAATTCAGTTTGTTTTGGTCTAGTAATGTTGAATACTATTTCAGTTTCAATCAAAGCCTAATGGAGGAATTTCCTTATAATAATAACAGAGTTGGAAGGGACCTTAGAGATCTTCTAGTCCAACCCCCTGCCCAGGCAGGAAACCCTACACCATTTCAGTCAAATGGTTATCCAACATTTTCTTAAAAATTTCCAGTGTTGAAGCATTCACAACTTCTGCAGGCAAGTTGTTCCACTGATTAATTGTTCTAACTGTCAGGAAATTTCTCCTTAGTTGCTTCTAAGTTGCTTCTCTCCTTGATTAGTTTCTACCTATTGCTTCTTGTTCTACCTTCAGGTCCTTTGGAGAATAGCTTGATTCCCTATTCTTTGTGGCATCCCCTGAGATATTGGAACACTGCTAACAATGAGAACAGTGAACCAGTGGAATGACTTGCCTTCAGAAGTTGTAGATGCTCCATCACTGGAGGCTGTGAAGAAGAAACTGGACAGCTACTTGTCTGGACAGATATAGGGCTGGCGAACCTATGGCACGCGTGCCAGAGGTGGCACTTAGCGACCTCTCTGATGGCACATGAGCTGTCACTCCAGTTCAGCTCCGCTGCACGTGCGTGCACACCTCCCACCAGCCAGTTAGTCTTCGGGTCTCTGCTGCGCATGTGTGGGGGTGGGGCCGCATGCACATGTCACATGCAGGGGCCACACACATACATGGGAAGGTGCATGGAGGGGGCCCATTTGCGCATTGCATTTTGGGGGTTTGGGCATGCACGTTTTGGGCACTCGGTTCGGAAAAGGTTAGCCATCACTGATATAGGATCTCCTGCTTGAATAGGGGGTTGGACTAGAAGACCTCCAAGGTCCCTTCCAACTCTGTGATTCTGGTCTGTTAAATCTTTAAATGACTGAAAAATAGGAAAAATATTGGCCGATGAAAAACTTTGAAAGTGGGAAAGAGGGAAAATATAGGTGTGATAGAAGTGAAAATTATACCAGACAGATGCAAAATGCATGTTAACACCTTTACTGTACTTATATAGAAAGCTGGTATCTAGTAGATGGCTACAAGGACAAACTGGTGATTGATGACTTGTAAAGCTCTAATCTGCAGTACACAGATATTGCTGTTCTTATCTCTGATGCAGACAGTGGCCTACTGAATCTCATGTCAAGATCAATTATACCAAGCATCTGTTTCAACATCTAAATTTATACTCAATGGTGAAAAATGTCAACATTGCAGAGATGCCAGGCAATGAGGGAACTGGGTGAATTTTATTTATTTGCTTTGAGCTGGAAAAATCTACAGCAGGGGTATCACACTCATGACCCGTGGGCCCGATCCAGCCCATGGGTTGCTTAGATCTGGTCCATGGGGCCAGCCTACAAACAGGATAGGACCGGCCTGCGGTGCCTCTGCCAATGAAAACGGAACTCAGAGCGGCTGCATGCGGTCTCTTGTGCCCCATTTTCAGCTGCAATGGCCTTCTGCAGCCTTCTGCCAGCGAAAACGGAGGTTGGAGGCTCCATTTTTTTTAATTTGCATTTATATCCGAAGTCTTTTCCGAAGACTCAGGGCGGCTTACACTATGTCAAGCAATAGTCTTCATCCATTTGTATATTATATACAAAGTCAACTTATTGCCCCCAACAATCTGAGTCCTCATTTTACCTACCTTATAAAGGATGGAAGGCTGAGTCATTTTTGTTGGCAGAGGGCTCAAAACAAACTAAAAACAAAACAAAGAGAAATGTTTCCCCTTTTGCATTTCAGCATGGAAGAAGGGACAGAAAAGGAGAAAGGGAAAGAGGAAACACAAAGAAAAAGAAGGAAAAATGGGAAGAGAGCAAGTAAGGAAAAATAAGAAAAGAGGGGAAGGAAGTAGAAAGGAGAATGAAGAAGAAAGAAAAAAGAAGGGAAGGGAAGGGAAGGAAGGAAGGAAGGAAGGAAGGGAGGGAGGGAGGGAGGGAGGGAGGGAGGGAGAACCCGTTCCAGTCCGGCTTCCGACCCGGTTACAGCACGGAGACAGCTTTGGTCGCATTGGTGGATGATCTCTGGAGGGCCAGGGACAGGGGTTATTCCTCTGCCCTGGTCCTATTAGACCTCTCAGCGGCTTTTGATACCATCGACCATGGTATCTTGCTGCGCCGGCTGGGGGGATTGGGAGTGGGAGGCACCGTTCATCGGTGGTTCTCCTCCTATCTCTCCGACCGGTCACAGACGGTGTTGACAGGGGGGCAGAGGTCAACCGCGAGGGGCCTCACTTGTGGGGTGCCGCAGGGGTCAATTCTCTCGCCCCTTCTGTTCAACATCTACATGAAGCCGTTGGGTGAGATCATCAGTGGCTTCGGGGTGAGGTATCATCAGTACGCTGATGACACGCAGCTGTACTTTTCCACCCCAGGCCACCCCAATGAAGTTGTTGAAGTGCTGTCCCGGTGTTTGGAAGCCGTACGGGTCTGGATGGGGAGAAACAGGCTCAAGCTCAATCCCTCCAAGACGGAGTGGCTGTGGATGCCGGCATCTCGATTCAGTCAGCTGCAGCCGCAGCTGACTGTTGGAGGCGAGTTATTGGCCCCAAAGGAGAGGGTGCGCAACTTAGGGGTTCTCCTGGATGAGCGGCTGTCGTTTGAAGACCATGTGACGGCCGTCTCCAGGGGGGCCTTCCACCAGGTTCGCCTGGTTCGGCAGTTGCGCCCCTTCCTTGATCGGGATGCCTTGTGCACAGTCACTCATGCGCTCATTACCTCTCGCTTGGATTATTGTAATGCTCTCTACATGGGGCTCCCCTTGAGGTGCACTCGAGGGCTTCAGTTAGTCCAGAATGCAGCTGCGCGGGTGATAGAGGGAGCTTCACGTAGCTCCCATGTAACACCGCTCCTGCGCAGACTGCACTGGCTACCTGTGGCCTTCCGGGTGCACTTTAAGGTTTTGGTTATGACCTTTAAAGCGCTCCATGGCTTAGGGCCTGGGTACTTACGGGACCGCCTGCTGTTACCACATGCCTCCCACCGACCCGTACGCTCTCACAGAGAGGGACTTCTCAGGGTGCCGTCCGCCAAGCAATGTCGGCTGGCGGCCCCCAGGGGAAGATCCTTCTCTGTGGGGGCTCCCACACTCTGGAACGAACTTCCCCCGGGTTTACGCCAAATACCTGACCTTCGGACCTTTCGCCGCGAACTGAAGACACATCTTTTCATTCGCGCGGGGCTGGCTTAAAATTTTATGGATTTTATAATTTTCTATTATGAATTTTAAATGGGGTTTTAGTTTTTCTATACATTTTAAATTTTTAGGCTAATTATAATAAGTTTTTTAATTTTGTATTTTATACTGTATATTGTCTTGTTTGTTTTTATTCTGCCTGTACACCGCCCTGAGTCCTTCGGGAGAAGGGCGGTATAAAAATCAAATAAATAATAATAATAATAATAATAATAATAATAATAATAATAATAATAATAATAATAATAATAATAATAATAATAATTATAGTGTGAATGAGGAAGGGTCTCAGGGAAGTCCTGCCTTAGTACCTGGCCACTGCAGGTGCCCCTGACACAAATCCTGTGTCATGCCCACCATGGACATGCCCACCCCACCCCCACTCCCCTGGCCCTCCAAGGTCAAACACAACCCTGATACAGCCCTCAATGAAATCGAGTTTGACATCCCTGAACTATAAGATATGTGTATGTAATATATGATTGCTGGAAGGAAAAAAGACAGAATAGACTTGACATGTCTGTCTGTCTGTCTGTCTGTCTGTCTGTCTTTCTTTTTTTTAAAAAAATCCCACTGAACAAACCTGATGATTACTTTCCAGACTGACAAGTCCAATTGTTTCTGTAATTAGCAACTGATAATCTTTGACTTCCTACTAAAAAGGTAAGGAAGAGAAATCAACATGCTTTGATGTAGCTGCTTTCATAACAGAATCAGCATATTAGCAGTAGAAATTTCAGGAGAGAAAACATATGTTCATGCTATGATAATTTAAGGCCACAACCTTTCTTTGAGAAAACGATACAACATGCCTCATTGATGCATTTAGATAAGACACCATCCTGTACCTCTTCCTATCCCTGTTCTTATATTTGAGAGGGTAAAAGACAGCTGCAATTATGCCAGAATCAGTTATGTAACTGGCATTTGGCAGAACACTTTCAATAGTAAATAGTACCTAACCCTCCTGGATCTTCAAGCTAAAACAGTTGCAGTTCCACACAAGGCATTATAGATATATCCTCCTTTTACCTTAACTCAAAGGAAATGGTGACCAAGCTGTGTTAACTTTGGCTATGGTCCCAGGTATTCACTATGTTGGCTTCATCTACTTCACAATTGTGCCCACTGTGCAGAATGCCTCTACTGTGCATTGCTTTAAGGAATCTATCCATCAACTAAAGTCTAAGTTTGGAAAGCGTACAGAGCACAAGTCAAGCCCTAAGCAACTCCTTCCAACAAAGAAGGCAAGATTTGGACAGTCTTATTAACCAGATTTATTGAAAGGAAATGGATGTTGGGTTTCTATATAAGGAATAGGTGTAATTCATGTCATTTGTGAGTAAATTCATTAAAGTAGGGATTATTTTATCTTCTTATTTCTGCTTCTTGGGGTGATTGCTACCCAATTTTTGAGACAAGAAGAATATGCAGAGATTTTTATTCCTGTAATATTTTGCAAAATATCATTCTATTTTCCAGGCTTTAGGAAGTCCACTCCAGTTTGATGTTGGACTTAGTCAGGATAGAGTTGGAAAGGACCTTAGAGGTCTTCTAGTCCAACCCATTGCTCAAGCGGAGACCCTATACCAAGGGTCACCAACCTTTAGGACTTCAGGGACCACTAAATTCATAATTTTAATTCCCATGGACCACTAATATGAATTAGTGACGGTATGGGGTCCTTCAGGCACTTAGATTGGCCACCTGTTGGTGGAGAGAAATGCCTGGGATCAACCCTAGATTTGCTCTCCACTGCAGCTAAGAATCTTAAATACGGCCAAGAATGAATGTTTGTCTTGTAGCCAGCCTGGGTGCTAGATCAGCCCCCTGCAAACTCAGTCTCTCAAGGAGCCTGGCTGAAGTTTCGCGCACCACTTGCTGAAGTGCCTAGACTCCCAGAGCGGGATGGAAGGACTGGAGCTACTTAACAGGTGGTCAAACTAAGTGCCTGAAGGACCCCATCCCATCAGTGAGTGGGATTAATTGCTTTGACGGGCCATATCCGCCATAGTTTTAGGATCCCTGATTTAGTGCAATATAAAAAATGCAAAAATGCAAAGATTTTTCTGCGGACCACCAAAATATTTTTGTGGACCACCAGTGGTCCACAGACCACCACTTGTTGACCACTGCCCTATTCCATTTCAGAAGAGTGCTGTCCAATCTCTTTTTAAAAACCTCCAATGATGAAGCACCCACAACTTCCATAGGGAATTTGTTTCACTGGTTAGCAACAGCAATAACACTTATATTTATATACTACTTCCTAGTGCTTTACAGTCCTCTCCAAGTGGTTTACAGAGTCAGCATATTGCTGGGCCTTGTTTTACCGAGCTCAGAAGGAGGGAACGCTGAGTCACTCTTGAGCTGCTCATAATCAAACTCCTGGAGTGAGTAGTGAATTAGCTTACACTACTGCATTCAAACCACCACTGTCCTACCACAGTTAATTGTCCTCCCTGTTAGAAAGTTTCACCTTAATTCCAGGTTGTTTCTCTCCTTGATTAATTTCCATCCATTGTTTCTTGTCCTGCCCTCTGATGCTTTGGAAAATAAGTTGACCCCTCCTCTTTGTGGCAGCCTCTCAAATACTGGAACACTGCTATCATGTCACCACAGTCCTTTTTTCCCTAGACTAGCCATATCCAAATCCTGGAACTGTTCTTCATATGTTTTAGGCTACAACCCTTTAATCATTTTAGTTGCTCTGCACTTTTTCCAAAATCCCAATATCTTTCTTTTGTATCTACTGCCTATTACTTCCTTGCCATCTTCTCTCTTTAGTGGGCCGACTGTTTCTTTGTCTTTTTTCTTCTTGGAATTCTTTTTTCTTCTTCTTCTTGGAATTCTTATCATATTCTCACTCAATAATATTTCTGCTTAAGGGGCAGGAAGAAGGGAAGTTACTGTAGATAAGTGGAGTCAAGACAATTCAATATTTCAAGCCACTTAGGATGTACTTTGTCCTGAATTATCTTTTCTATGGAGTCCCCCAGCCAGATCTAGCCCATTTTTTAGCTCAATCTTCCTTTATCCCAGTGGTGAAATTCTATTTTTTTACTACCAGTTCTGTGGTGTGTGTGGTGTGTGGCTTGGTGGGTGTGGTGTGGCTTGGTATGCGTGGCTTGGTGGGCATGGCAGGGGAAGGATACTGCAAAATCTCCATTCCCAGCCCACTCGGGGGCCAGCCAGAGGTGGTATTTGCCGGTCCTCCAAACTATTCAAATTTCCACTACCGATTCTCTGAACTACTCAGAATTTCTTCTACCGGTTCTCCAGAACCTGTCAGAACCTGCTAGATTTCACCCCTGCTTTATCCATAATTCCCCCTTAGCAAAGTTTGCCCTGTTCTGTTTAGTTTTAAAGGATTACTTTGCAGAATGACAGAAAGACAGGGTTGCAATTTTTTTTACCTAATGTTCTTTCCAACTTTCCATTGATTGGAGAGATCTCCTAACATTTCCCCATTCTCTTCCTTCCTTTTTTTCCTCCCTTCTTTGATGATTCTCATGACTACATTTCTCAAACAGTTCTGTTCTTTAGGTTCATTACAGGCATGGAGTGATTTAGAGGTATCAGTTACATAGGATGATTAATTTGTGGATTCCTAGATTGCAAAGTAGGTCCATGGAGAAAGTGCTGCTACAGTTACTCCTCTGAGAAGCATGGCCAATATTTATGCTCATTGTGTTACAAAGAGATGCTATCAAAAAAGCATTACTATGAGGCTCTGTGTGATCACATCTCTGAATTTCTCATTGTCCAGATTTGTGACTGTGAGGATGAATCATACTGTATTTTATTCCATTGTATCCAGCAAGGACATCGCATGGAAAGGATGTTTATTGAGTCAATCCTTTAGTAAATGCACCACTTCTTCTTTTCAGTGACATTGCTTTTGAGAACAAGCATTTTGAGAGGAATGATGTGTGATGTGCAGATCTATATAATGAAGATATGTAAACTGTAGCATACATATTAATAATTCTTGTGGTTTTTTTTTAAATGGTAAAAATAGATATGTATTATTTCAGATGGAATTCAAGGCTTCCCAGGATTTTGATTGTAGCAAATATATAGTGATTTCACACACCACTGATAGTAAGCAACTCTTATGTGATGTGAAGTGAGAAAATAAACCTACATAAAGTTATTCATTTATTTATTTACCTACCTACCTACCTACCTACCTACCTACTTACTTACTTATTACATTTATTTGCCACCCATCTCACTATTCAGAGTGACTCAGGGTGGCTTACAATATGAACCTTCTTGCTGTGTGTACATGGTTTTCTCCACATTGTCCCACTGAAGTTGTACTTGGTTTTTCAACATGGCCATATAATTAACAGTTACTGATGTTATAATGCATAGAAAAATGAGATATAAAGATCAATGCTGACAATTAAGGAGAAAGAACGAACTTATATCCCTGATGATATGGGAATTATTTTATCAATGGTTAGAGAATAAAAATGGAAGTTGGAAATAAAAGAAGGAGATTAAAGAAGAGTTAAGATATAGATGTAAATAATACGATAAATATTATGATTATTATGTTTAATATTATTATAATATTCTTATTAGAAGATACATTAAGATGGAAAAATGAATAAGTTTACTATGCTCAATTGTTTAATATACTATAATTGTAAGATTAGAGAATTAATATCAATACAATGAATGTTGTTGTAAATTTTGATGGCTATTGCCCAGAAATATTTGTACCCAGACGACACACTGTTTAAGAGAAGATGGAATATTTATATTAAAAAAAAAACTTTTTTTAAAACAAGGGGAAAAAAAGAAAAATGAGATATATGAAATATGATTCATGTCATAGCGTTATCATTGGGTCCTTGTTGCTCTCTGAGCTTGACTATTTTCTTGCAGACATTACCCATCTAGGTAACATCATCAGTGCTGTTGAGAGTGAGAATTGGTAAACTTCTACTCCTTTCCTACTTCCCCTGGTGGAAGTTTCTTCTAGATTTGTAATATATCTATGAATGAAGAGGACATTCTGTTCTCAAGAGAGATGAGTCAGGTTGCTGGCTCAAGTTTTTAAAGAACAGTGTTAAACAAAGGAATCCCTTCACATGTAGGAAAAATATTAACATCACAGGCAAGGTCTTGTATGTTCCTAAACAGCCAAAATCACACAGATATTCTTTACCTGATTCATGAATTCTGAGAGGAAGATATAACAGCAATTATTTCTACAACTTATGTAAGGAAACCTGTATAAATAAATTAATTTTAATACTATTAATTTAATTAATAGAAGGGTAGAATCAAGATCATGTGAAGTGTTAGTACCACTTTATAAGACCTTGATAAGACCACATTTGGAATACTGCATCCAATTCTGGTTGCCACAATATTTAAAAAAAAAAAAAAGATGTTGAAACTCTGGGAAGAATGTAGAGAAGAGAAACAAAGATTATTAGGGGGCTGAAGCAGGGGTGAAATGCTCCTGGTTCAGATCGGATCACCCGATCTGGTAGCGATGGCAGCGAGTGGTTTGGAGAACCAGTAGCAAAAATCCCTGTCCCCCCTCACCACAGCTGAGCCACATGATCATCAAAGTTTTTTTTTTTTACTTATAAAAATATTTTTCTTTTGCTGAAAAAATGCTTTTAAAAGTAAAAAGAAAAGCCTCTGATGATTGCACGGCTCAGCTGGGATTGTCAGAACCCTTTAAAAGCATTTTTTTTACAACCTCTTTGGCTGAAGAGGTTGTAGAAAAAATATTTTTAAAAGGTTCTGGCGATCAGGCAACTCAGCTGGGATCGTAAGAACCCTTTAAAAGCTTTCTTTTCTCTGGCGATCGCAGCTGAGTTGCCTGATCATCACAGGCTTTTAAAAGCATTTTTTTTTACAATCTCTTCAGCCAAAGAGGTTGTAGAAAAAATGCTTTTAAAAGTAAATGCTGATCAGTTGGCCACACCTACCCAGTCACATTACCCCACCCCCCCAGTCATGCCCACAGAACTGGTAGTAACAAATTTTACATTTCATCCCTGGGCTGAAGGCTAAAAAATATGAAGAATGGGATTACAGGAGTTGGCTATGTCTAGCCTAATGAAAAGAAGGACCAGGGATGACAAGATAGCAATGTTCCAATATTTGAGTGATTCCCACAAAAAAAGAAGGGGACAACCTATTTTCCAAAGCACCAGAAGGCAAGACAAAAAGAAATGGATGGAAACTAACCAAGGAGAGACTCAATCTAGAACCAAGAAGGATTTTCCTAAGGATAAGAACGATCAACCAGTGGAGCAGCTTGCCTTCAATCAAAGCCTAAAGAAGAAATTTCCTAAAAGTGAGAACAGTGAACCATGAAAAGTGGAATGACCTGTGGTCAGAAATTATAGCTGCTCCACCACTGGAGGCTTTTAAGAAGATATTAGACAGCCATTTGTCTGAAAGAGTAAAGTCTTCTGCTTGAGTAAGAGGTTGGACTAGAAGATTTCCAAGGTCCTCTCCAATGCTGATGTTCAATGTTTTATGTTCAGTGGGGCTTTTTTTGCTGAGATAAATTAGTAGAGGCTACATTAGGAAGTAAGTTAATTGAACTAAACTTTGTGGAAGTTGCATGGTGAAGTATTGTATCATTTCCTTTTCGATTTTGATTTTTCCTTATGAAATTCTACATTTTCTTTTAGTATGCAGAAGCAAGGAAACCTGATTAGAGCATAATACACCACAAGGCTGGAAAAAAAATCTCTTTCGGACAAGTTTATTCTTTGAGTATGCTGTGTGTAGTGCCGTTAAACTTAAATACATTTTCACCACAAATCCCTTTCACCCTTGAGAATGATTTCCTTTCTTGCCATTGTCTCATCTTACTGTTTAATGGACGCTTAAATCAATACTCTTGTCGAGAGTCTTGTCTAAGACAGATTTCTGCATCACCTATTACAACAATACAGTTTGAATCAAAAAAGAACATTGCTAAGCAGCATAAGTGGGGGAAAAATAATAGTAAGCAAAAGGCAGTTTGGTTTGCTTGGCTTGGCTTTGTTCTCACTCTTTTCAAAAATAAACAAATGCTAAAGGAATAGGGAAAGTAAGGGAATTAGGGGAAATGTTGTTAGTAAAAATGGGAGCCTTTGTTGTTTAAAATTTTCTTCTTGTAGTTGAGTTAACCTGATCTCCGCTTATGACCTCAACTTTACAAACCAATTCCAGTGGTTTCCATGATACATCTCCTGATGTATTCTGTTCAGTAGAATCTGTCAGTGTGTAAGAATTTATGAATTGGAATAGCCATAACAAAAAGTCAGCCAATGGGAACTGTTTGGTGACTGAGACACAGGATTTGTTTTGAGCCATGCGAGACGGTTCAGAGCCTGGGCGTGTGTATATAAGAGTTTGTTTGTGTTTGCTTGAGATTCCTTGGTTCTTGTTCTTGTCCTTGCTACTTGCTACTTCTTCTCTCGACCACATTGCAATAGAATAGAATAGAATAGAATAGAATAGAATAGAATAGAATAGAATAGAATAGAATAGAATAGAATAGAATAGAATAGAATAGAATAGAATAGAATTTTTTATTGGCCAAGTGTGATTGGACACACAAGGAATTTGTCTTGATGCATATATTCTCGGAGTACATAAAAGAAAAGATATATTCATCAAGAATCATAAGGTACAACACTTAATGATAGTCAGAGGGGAACAATATAAATCATAAGGATTCTGTTGTGGTCCACCAGCAGCCTGTGGAGATGGCAACGAAGTTGGACAGCGATGAGGCTGAGGAAGAGCGTGGGCCAGTCCTGGAGCCTGGGAAAGGCCCAGATGAGGGCTCTGCATCGGAGGCTGAGGTGGGGCCAGGGCCATCGGGGAGTGAGGTGCAGACTCCAGAGCCTCCAGAGACTGATAGTAGTGAGCAGAGGAACAGGAAGAGTCTGTTCCTAATGCAAGCATGAGAAGAGCTGCCAGAAGGCAAGAGCAGCTCAAGCAAAGAGGACAACTCGGGAGTAGGGCCAAGAGATGATTGGCCCCTCCCGTAAGGCTTAAAAAAGACCAGCAACAGCATTTGGGTTTTTCCGGAAAAACAACATTGATAGCTTCATCTTCTTACATTTATTTTGTATCGGTGTCTTCTGAACGTTTGCCAAGAAAGACCTTTGGCAGTTTGCCTAATTTGACCAAGGTTTGTGATAGGACTGAGGAATTTGTGTTGGGAGGAATTTGCTTTAATTTAGTTGAACTACATGGAGAATAAAGTAATTCTCAGTTGTTCGAATAGTTTGTTTGTTTTTTCACAGACTGAGTTTCCTACTACCTACTTGGGCCTGGGTCACAACAGATACCAACAACAAGGTTACAGTCATACAGTCATAAGTGGGAGGAGATGGGTGATAGGAACAATGAGAAGATTAATAGTAATGCAGACTTTGACAGTGTTGAGGGAATTATTTGTTTAGCAGAGTGATGGCATTCGGGGAAAAAATATTCTTGTGTCTAGTTGTTCTGATGTGCAGTGCTCTATAGTATTGTTTTGAGGGCAGAAGTTGAAACAATTTATATCCAGGATGTGAGAGGCCTGTAGATATTTTCACAGCCCTCTTTTTGACTCCTGCAGTGTACAGGTCCTCAATGGAAAGCAGGTTGGTAGTAAATGTTTTTTCTGCAGTTCTAATTATCCTCTGAAATCTGTGTCTGTCTTTTTGGGTTGCAGAACTGAACCAGACAGTTATAGAGGTGCAGGTGACAGACTCAATACTTACTCTGTAAAACAGTATCAGCAGCTCTTTGAGCAGTTTGAGCTTTCTGAGTTGGTGCAGAAAGTACATTCTTTGTTGTGCTTTTTTGATGATGTTTTTTGGTGTTGGGTGTCCATTTTAGGTCATGAGATATGGTAAAAATTTGAAGATCTTTACTGTTGATACTGTGTTGTCTAGTATTGAGAGCTGCAAGATATACATGCATCATGTTTTATATTATTGTATATAAAGAAGTTTCTGCTATAAATGAATCCTGCTGACAGAATCTTGTTACTCTTCTGATGGAGAAAGATAATACTTTGGTTTCTCATTTATTTGGAGATTTCCCCACCCCCCACCCCCCAAAAAAATTAAAACTAGAAAGAATTTATTGTTCATGATGTGTACTATATACATTTTCCACTGCCAACTCTATAAGTCTTCACTAGGAAGGAAGATAAATTGTTCCAGTCCTCACGTCAGTGTCAACTTACCCATTTCACATTTTTCAATCCTTAATGCAAACAAGATTGCAATTATAAGTAAAAACCCACTCTTGGCTGAATTTTGACTGCTGATGTAGAAAGAAAAAAACATACAATACTTTGAAAGATGAACACACAGACACACACATACAAATAGGTGTTCAAAAGCCATTCTGCTGCTAATCCAGTTGTTTTATAAGTCTTTGTCCAGATTGTATCCTCTTTTCACAGATTTTGCAAGGGTTTGGAATTCTTAATTTTATTGTTTTTCTTGCAAAGTCAGCTTGATCAGAAACAACAGGGGAACAAGAAAAAAAATCTCATTTAAAGTTTCTTTTTCAGTGTCAATATATCAAACTGCATCAAAGGCCAATTCCACACATCAGCTAAGTTGCTTGTCTTTTGTGCTGTTTTTAGCTTTTCCTTATGCTGACTTCAACAGTTTTTTTTCGGGATTCTGTGGCTGTCTGTGGGGAGCAGGCCAGATTGCTATTCAATCTAGAGTATGACCAAATGATTGGTCATTCTCTTCAGTGCATTCAAGAAAGGCAAATGTTTTCTGTTCAATTTCTGCTTTTAAAGATTGTTTCCTCCTTCCCAATTTAATCTTATGCCTTTCCAGATGTTTCATAGAGGGATGTCTACCCATGCCTTTCAGTGTTCTTTCACTTGAAACCACAATAATCTCTATATTTTCCTTCCTATACATTTCCTTTCTTGAACCATCATAGCTATGAAAGTGTCATAACTGCAAGCAAATGCGATATTATGGTGTTGAGAAACAGCAGAGGAAAACACCCCCGGGTATTTGTAATGTCTTTGAAGTAGAGGACAGTATCATCCATTCTTGCACTTAGTAATTGTGGACATGGAAAAAAAAGAAAAGTTCCCTGAGAGAGTCTAAGTCTATTGTTCAACATACTTAATTAATGAATCAACTTCTAAAACACAGATGACTTGACAATAGTTTAAAAAAATGGACTTCTTCTTCCTCTTCCTCTACCTCTTCCTCCTCTTCCTCCTCTCCTTATAATATGTGAACTTCAGAGGGAAAAGTCATAACTATTTAAGAACTATAAGTGATATAAAATCATTTGGGCCTGACAAACAGAAATATTATTTTCAGAGCTCAAAATATTGGTTCTTGGTATAAAGTTTAATACGTCTTTAACAAAAAAACACTGTAGGAAAACTGGCTATGTTAATCTGTAACTCTACATTTTCTTTTTGATCATTTATATTCAATATGGGCAGATTGATGGGAGTGGTAAGAAGAATGTATCTTATTTCAAAGCTGTACTTTATATATTCCATTAAAAAAAAAGTTTGGTTCTTTAGTTGTAATTTAATGCTAAATACCCATTGGCATCAATAAGGATTTTTTACCCCAACTAAAACTTCAAGTCGTGAGCGAGTGAGGGAAGGTTTCTTCATTAGAAAACAAATAGAGCAAAAATATATCCTTAATACATGTATCCAAATAATAAAACATTTAAAAAAATCTCTCTGATATTAATTCATCAAAAACCTCTAATATGTAGCTTAATGAGCAGAACAAAAATGTTAAGGGTAGCTTTCTTCTTAATTTCTCAAGGACTTGTTTTGGAGAACAGCAGGGACAAATATAGTTTACATGAAGTGAGGTCAACTCTTCCATACTTGGGTATCAGATTCTTCTTAGAAAGAATTCCTCAAAAGCAGGAAGCTTGAAAGACATTACCTTAGCATCCGTTTCCATTATTTGCCAATGTTGATGCAGCTTTTTAAAGAAATATGGTATACAAATGTGTCAAAGAGAATGAAATAAATGGAACTTTTTTCTCACTGCAAACTCACTGTAATATATACAATTAGGCACTTAACACTATATTTGGTGTAGGGTTTCCTGCCGAAGCAGGGGGCTGGACTAGAAGATCTCCAAGATCCCTTCCAATTCTATTATTCTGTTTTCTGTATTTAGTGACGATGAAGAGAAAGGAGGGTCATTCACAAAGGCATCCTCAACTAAACCCAAAGTCCCAAAGGTGATTTTTCAAGAGGCAACTGGACTTTCTTGTTTTTTCTTTTCTTGAAGACATTTCACTTCTCATCCAAGAAGTTTTTTCTATTCCGTTCTTGGATGAGAAGCAAAACATCAAGGATAAAAACCAGAAAGTCCAGTCGCCTCTTGAAAAAGCATCTTTCGGACAGTCATGACTTGGATGACTGAGAATCTCCATAGACAGTGAAAACCAGTTTATATTAACAAGTGGCAGTTGCTCATTTCAGGAACCCAGACAAGCACTGTAGCATATTACAGTCAAAGCTATGAAACTTTACCTATATTAATTGATGTAACTGCTTAAAGAAGGCGTATTAATCTCATTCAGCTAGCAATTTATGATGGTTGCCAGAGGAATCATTTGCCACCTGTTTGGCAAAAGTCTCCTTGCCACGTACTCATGTACTCCTTGGAATGGTTGTATTCTGCATCAGGATACTTGCTTCCAAAATGTGTTGGCTTTCTTTCTATAATGTGGGCACCTAAGGCGACATACAATTTAATTTAAGGAAAGTCATATGAATGGAACATCTAAACTCCAAACGTATAAAACCATATGCTTGCATATAGTATACCATAACATACTGGAATCTCTCTCTCTCTCTCTCTCTCTCTCTCTCTCCGTCCCTCCGTCCTCCCTCTCCCTCTCCCTCTCGTCTCCCCCTCCCTCGTCATCTCTCCCTATCATTCTCTCCTCTCTCTCTCTCCCACTCCCACTCCCCCTCTCTCTCCCTATCATTCTCTCCTTTCTCTCTCTCCCTTTCCCTATCATTCAATCCTCTCTCTCTCTCTCCCTCTCCCCTTCTCCCTCTCTCTCAAACAAAGAGCCTCTTTCTTTTGAAATTGGAGCACTGTGTTCCATTAGGTGTTCATTTTAGAAGATCATAAACCAGCTACTCCTTTCTCTCTTCCTCTATTCACTCCCCCCCACTTCGTTCCTCCCTCCCTTCTGTTCTATGAACAGATTTGTTAGTTCTAATAAGCACTTTTGCATAAGCACCACCCCATAAACATTTCAGTTGACTTCACTTTCATTTGTGCAACGTTCGTGAACGACTATAATTTTAAAGGAATGTGGTCAAAGTCCATGCCAGGTGTCAAAAGGGTAAGTGGAAAGCTAACCAGCATATTTCTGAAATGTAGCATCAGAGTCGCTTCTCATATCTATATGTGTTTGCAGGGTCAAAGCAATTATGAGAGCAAGGCTATTGGGAAAAAAAAATAATATCTGTCACTTCAGCCAGACTAAAAAATATTATATGTGAAGGCCATAATTGTTCTATTATTTTTTTTTACAAAAGAAAAGCACCACTGAAGGTTGTCTCAGGCAGCACTTTTATTGCAACACATCTACTACATAACAAGGAGCAAGCACAAGGGACTCATAGGATGCATGTGACTGTGAGAAAGACACAGGGAAAGAGGATGATGTTTGCTCCACAAGTCAACACATTTTCTCTAATTGTCTCTCATTTCCTTCCTAATTCTCATTTCCTTTTTTTTTAGGGACAAAAATCTCCTCCATTCATTTTAGCCCTTTAACAAGAAAAAAGAGGCAATTGACTTTGAGAATTGTTGAAGGGCAACTCTACTTGCCCTTCATCCTAGAGGATTTCCCAAAGAATAACATAGATTTCTACTATTATGAATATTGTAAAATCTGTATTTGGTCCAATCTGAGTCAGTCACTGGGACCAGAGGTATAATCTTCCGAGCTATTGGACTTGCACTGAAGCCCATCCAAGGGTGAAATGCAACTGGTTCACACCAGTTTGGGCGAACCAGTCGTGATAAAACCTACCGGTTCATCTAAACCGGTATTTCCAACGATCAGCTGTGCTGCACAATATAAATTTGCTAGAAAGCAGGAAATCCTGCTTTCTAGTGAATCTAAATTGTGCGGCACAGCTGTTTTCCCCCTTGCTGTTCTACTTACCTTCCTAAGCCTCCTTTTTCTTCATGAAGTGTGCGTTTGGCGCGCACACACGCACGCACATAGCACATGTTTAGCACACAGCACACATGTACAGGCAGAGAACCGGTGGTAAACTAGGGAGAATTTCACTACTGAGCCCATCCTCAGGAATATTATATTGCAGAAAATATGACTTCAGTAACAGAGTTGTTAATGCTTGGAATACACTACCTGACTCAGTGGTCTCCTCTCCAACTCCTAAAAAAAAAACTGTCTACCATTGACCTTACCCCATTCCTAAGAGGATTATAAGGGCACAAAAGTGCACAAATGTTCCTGTCCTATTTTTTCCTTTCAATATATGTTCCTGTATATAATGTTGTGACAAAATAAAATAATTAAAAAAATATTCTCTCTACCAGAATGTGTGGTAAAGTTCCCTGAAGATGAGTTCCATCACAAATCCAAAAGTTCCGGTCCCAGTGACTGGCATGGATTGGATCACACAACATTATCCTGAGACACCTATATTTGCGTTCATTCGTTCCTTTTATCTGAGCATGATATGCTCAGATAAGTATGTTGTGTGCAGAATTGTAAGTACATTGTGTGTGGAATGACTACTTTTATTTATTTGTCCTTATATTTGCATGTTCTAACATTCCCAAGCTATATATCTTCTGAGAAAGACCACAGAACCTGTAATTTAAAAGTGCTTAGCAAGAATCAAAAGAGAGGGGGAAAAGTATTTTAAAATGTGCCAAGGTTTCTTCACTGCTAATTTAACATTTCTCTTCAGTTTATGATAGGCCTGGGGTTATAGCTGACTTCAGTCCATTCCTATAAATAGCAAATTGGGAAATGATGCAAGCACTAGAAATATTTTCTTCTACCCCATTTGCTTCCCATTCATAACGTTGGAGTTCCATACTCAGCATCTGGATTATAATTTCTGCACGACCGTGAATACTACCAAATGATGTCATGCAGATGAACAGCACTAATAATATTGGCAAGATTTAAGGTTGGTCAGTCAATTAATGGTCACAAATCCCTTGGTCTGCATGTACCTTAATGTGGCAGCCCTATCTTAGCATCACTTAACATTACTGGATCAGTAAATGGTTTCATGAAAGTACTGAGTGATAAAAGACAAGATCCGTCAATATCTTTAAGGGGTCTTTCTAAAGTAAATTCTAAAAAGATTTTTTTTCTTTTTAGATTTGAAGTTGAAACTTCTGAACAGATGATATCTTCAAACAATTTGAGAACCAAACTTTAACGAATATGAAACTCTAGATAAATGGCAACAGTTATGGGAGAGGAACCACTGCATATAAAGAAAATCAATATAAAATGCTTTATAGATGACATATGCCTCCTGAAAAACTGGCAAAAATATTTAAAGATAAATCAGCTGAATGTTGGAAATGTCACCAGTTACCAGGATCTTATTATCATATGTGGTGGACATGCTCAGAAGCTAAAAATTATTGGAACAAAATAAAGGTATCGTTAGAAGAAATGACTCAATAGCACATTGATTTAAAACCAGAGCTCTTCTTATTGGGTATCCTCCCAGAGAAAACCAGTAAAGAAAATATTTACTTGATTATACATGTAATAACAGCAGCAAGAATTGTTTTTGCACAAAACTGGAAAACAGAGAAAATACCCCGGAAGGAGAAGTTATTAAAAAAATTTAGATTGTACAGAAATGAATAGATTAACTTTGATGATCAAAGAAAGAGAGGATTCAGAATATTTTAAGATATGGGATCCATTTTACCATTGGTTAGAAAAAAGATATAGATAAGCTATTGATAGTTATATAAGAAAATGGTATAATTAGAATATTGTACTTGTGGAAAAATTGTAATAGATTGAATTGAAATGAAGAAAAAAGAAACAACAAAAAGATGGAGCCATAAAGAAAACACCGAGATGTCACACAGAAGGAATGACTGATGTATTAAATGTTTGTTTGTTTATAAAATAAAAAAAAAATACAAAAAAAAAGAATACGAAACAAGTGTGGCACATTTTCAGGCATTTTTTTTATTTTTATTTTTAAATCTGCATTGCTTTTCTTTGAGTATTGATGGAGACTTGGACAACGTTCCCATTACAATTGCACATATTTGACTTAGAACTGCTCATTTCATGCAGGACCTCACATTGGGAAAAGCTTTGATGTATCTTCTACCTTCAAAGGATACGTGATCCTACTGTTCAAAACATTTCAACAGTCTAAGGACGCTAGATTGCACTTTTAATAAGTGATATACAGTAACTAATTAGTCAATGCAGGATTCTCATCTCTTGAACTGCAACTCAGCTTGTAGTTAGCAATTCTCAAGTGCTCTTGAATTCAAGGGTGCTTAGTGTTTAAATTTGTCCACTTTAATAACAATCCAATAGAAAATTAATAAAATAAGGCACATTGTATTTAGATGTGCATAACTTAAAGCCTGCCACCTCTAATTTGCATGCAGAGGCAAGGTCCTTCTCTTCATTTTGAGAGGAATGAAAAAAAAGTGAATAAATTATGCAAACATTTTGCAGACCATAGTCTTTATTGGATCTTCTTCCACAAGGAAATGACGTTTAGCTTCTCCTATACTCCCTTTTATGATCCTGTAATCCCTTAATTCAGGGTAGAGTGGGACAGCTGGATGGAGCTGAGCGTTTACTGACCAGATGTTCTTCCTGACACCACACAGAGTTCACAGCAATTATATATACCGTATATACTCGAGTATAAGCCGAGTTTTTCAGCACGTTTTTTGTGCTGAAAAACGTCCCCTCGGCTTATACTCGAGTTTTTTTCTTTCTTTTTCACATTAAACCGGCGGTAGCGAACTTGGCGGGCTTTTGCTTTAGCGGGAAGCCCTGCGGTGCAGTGAGAGGCGGGCGGGGGCCGCCAGCCTTCTCGGCCGAGGAGGGAGGGTTTCACGACCGGTAGCTGCCTCATTTCCTCCTCGACATACTGAGTCCCAGTTTACCCCAGTTTTTTGGGGTAAAATTGGGGACCTCGGCTTATACTCGGATCGGCTTATATTCGAGTATATACGGTATATATTTTTGTACTCTATGAGAGAAATATGTCACTACCTAGAATGGAGCTCTTAATATTCTGAGTGGAAAGCCAGCATCTTTGTCACTGGGCCACCATGCCGCTCAGAGCTTCCTCTATCATTTAACTCAATTTTGATTTCAGCAGGCTTTTGATCTATTGAGCCTCTCTATTTTTAGGGACTGACCCTATTTAAATGGTTTTTAATATAATATTGAATTTTCAGTTGCACTTCTTTTATTGTGTCTTTAATGCATTAAAAAGTTAATTAGATTTAATAACATTTATTGAAATAAATTTTAATAATTAAAATCAGGGTAGAGTCATAATATGGATGGTGGACAATAACTGTACCTAATGGATCCCATCTTTGGCAAGACTGAAGTGGTGGTGCCTGAACCCTGTTGACAATAACATCATAAACTATTGTCACTAGGGATATATAATTTCATCTGCATTGCCTTGTTTCTATTGCTATCAAAAATACCAGCAGTTGTAATAGTTTCTTCCCTTTCCTCCTGTACTTTTCCACCTGCAATGAACTTGACATGACTGAATTGTAGCACATGCTAACTCCATCCTGTGAGCATGTTTGTGCACATATATGTTAACCTTGTTGAAATATATTTTAAAATCTTTATTTATTTATTTTGTCACACAGTATATATAAGCATAAGCATGAAATAATTATACAATATATAAGCATATATATGAGTATGAGTATGTAATAACTATATTAATTGGATATAACGAAAAGAAACAATAGGATAGGAACGGTAGGCACGCTTGTGCTCTTATGCACGCCCTTACAGACCTCTTAGGAATGGGGTGAGGTCAATGGTAGATAGTTTTTGGTTGAAGCTTTGGGGATTTTGGGAAGAGACCACAGAGTATTTGAAGTATTAATATTTGCATTGTTGAAGATAAAGTTGATCATTGTGGCCCAACATTTTTGTTTCTTCATATGGACCAGGGGTGAAATGCTCCTGGATTGGACCGGATTGCATGATCCAGTAGCAATTGTGGCTGGTGGTTCGGTGATCCAGTAGTGATGGCTGAGCAAAGCTCCACTCCCTCACCCGGGTGTCATTACTTCCTGGTTTTAACCAGGAAGTAATATGTTTTTTACCTTCTGCGCATGTGCAGAAGGCCTGCGCACATAGGTGACACATGCCAGCGCAGCGTGTGCACTTCTGAACCGGTAAGGAAGGTAAGTAGATTTCACCCCTGGTATGGACTAGATGGCAAACTGACTAATCCCTGATAAGTCATTTACACTGATATTAGCAATAGTATTTATGGTTATTATTTTGGTTCATTGCACAGTCAGGCAGATGATCAGACTAGATTGTACATTTTTGTCCACTTAGCAAGTCCTTCCAGAGGACCTGCAATAGGCAAATGTGGGTGTCTGATGGTGTTGCAGGATGTAAGCTATTTTATTATTTTGACTATTGATAATTTAAGGGTCAGACATAAGATATTCCACTCCACAAGTAGCCTTCAACTTACAACATTCATTTAATGACTCTTTGAAGCTACAACAACCCGGGGAAAAATCAGTTATGACCATTTTTCACATGACTGTTGCCGCATCCTCATGTCTACCTATACTGAATGAATGGTAATCATAACATGAAAGTGATGAGTAGACATCATATACATAGATACAGTGTGATCTCCACAGGTGAATTTCACATTATGTAAATATCGGTTCACCGCCTGCGCACTCACTGGTGATCTTCAGAGGTGATATTCAGCCGGTTTGGACCAGTTGTGCAAATCGCAGGTGGACCCGCCCCGCCGCCCTCCCCGCCCTGGCTCTACGCCAACCTATTTAGGCACATTTTTGAGGCTGGGCACATGCGCAGAAGGCAGGCGTATGAGCAAAACGCATCCACAGAAGGCAGGGTGCATACGCGGAAGGCAGGCACGTGCATAAACCAGGTGTGTGTATTGGCGGTGAACCAGTAGTAACATAATGGGAAACCCACCACTGGTGATCTCCCTGAAGGATGCACAATTAATTTGGGTTAAAGCCCAAATGCTAAGACTTAGCAAGATAATGCAAAAAGAGTGTCATTTAGCGAGAACAATGGAACTTGTTCAGCATGGAATCTGGGCTTCCATAAAACTTCAGTCTTGATTAAAAATCAAGACACCCACTCTAAAACAAAGAGAGAAAATGTGGGGTGAATGAAGCAATGTAATGAAGAGAAGAAATGAAGGAGAGGTAGATTTTTCAGGCTCAATGACTGCCTCAACCTCAGGGTTTCCCAGTCTCTTATTCTGAGCAGATCAGTCATGATATTTTCACAACTTCCTTGGTCAGTTGATTGGTTTAATAACTGATTTGTTAATGGCCTCTGAGATATTCTTTATATTGATATTTCATCATCCTCCAAGACATGGTGTCATCACAGTTGGAAAAGAACATCATCTTTTTCGCATAATTACTTCCACCTTTACCTGAAATTCTTTTCTCCATTCGGCTATTATCCGAATTTCTTTCCATCGCAGGATTGTTGTTGTGGGGAAAATAGAAGGATGGAAGAGTATTAGGTATGTTCACTGCTTTGAGTTATATACAAAAAAACATTAATGGTGGGTTTAAAATAAATAAATTTAAATTAATTAAAGTAAAAGAGCTTTACAGAATTACAGAGTTGGAAGGGATTTGGGAGGTCTTTTAGTCCAAGCCTCTGCTCAAGTAGGAGACCCTATACCATTCCAGACAACTGGCTGTTCAATCTCTTTTTAAAAGCCTCCAATGATGGACCACTCACATCTTCTGAAGGCAAGCTGTTCCACTGGTTAGTCATTCTCATGGATAGAAAATGTCTCCTTAGTTCTATGTTGCTTCTCTCCTCAATTAATTTCCACCCATTGTTTCTCAACTTACCTGCTGATGCTTTGAAAAATAGGTTGACCTCCTCTTCTTTGTGGCAGCCTTGGAAATTACACTAGAATAGTAGGATACTACGGCTATCCTATCACCCACTAGTCCATTTCTTCACTAGAATAGAAAACACAATTCCTGGAATTGTTCTTTCTATGTTTTAGGCCCATAATAATCTTTGTTACTCTCTCTGTACTCTTTCCAGAAAGACTTATTTTCATTACAGAATCCGAGAATTCTATCACATTGGACTTTGAGAAGAAAGAGCACTATTTTTTCTAACTCTTTTTCTGCTCCAGAGCCTGTGTTAGATCAGGCTATTCCCACAGCACAGTATAACTCAGAGCACAGTGATCATTTTTTCAAAGGACTTGATCCTGTCCTGATATAGAACACTTGGCCTTTACACACCCTTGTATTCCCATTTCTGATATCATTGAGGTGGTTGCAATAGGATCTGGTGTTAGATTCCCAATTTAAAGTGAATGGAGTGACCCAAATCCAGGGTTAACTTATTTCAAAGGCTTGAAACGGAAAAGGATAGAAAAATGAAATGGAAAATCTAGAAGGAAGTAAAAAAAAATAAAAAATCAACAAACTCCATTTCTCCAAAGCGTTCTACATTCAGCATGCCATATTTCACATCTTTCGTTCTCCTCTTTTGAGGATTTTTAATTCCAAATTAACTCCCTGCAATTAAATTAATAATGTAAGAGTTGTATATTTGCAAGTTAATATTATGTTTTCATACATATATTTAGGATCGGTCCTTCGACTAAATGAAATATTGCTCCGTTGTAATAAAATGAAAAGGAAAGAAGTAATTAAATTTCTTCCAGTCCGCAGTCTGACATTGGAATGCCAATAGAAACAAGGATTCAGATTCTTACTTATTATACATTATTGATTACATTTCCCTGTTACGAGTCTACGCCTGTTTTCATATGCAGGGGTTTTTATCTTTGAAACAGAAATATTATTGAATGCTCTCCTACCTCAAGGCAGGATTGCTCACCATTTTTTACTCTGATACATATCTGAGAAACAGGAAAAGTTCCAGAATATAATTGAAAGGCAAATTATTTATAGAGAATTTCATTATCTATTTGATGAGTCCTTTGCTGGCAGTTTTTACTGCTGTTATTGACTTAGATCAATGGTGAGCAATTTCTCCAAGGGTCTGCTTATGATAGATGGATAGGAAACCAGAACTGAGTAGAATAAAAGTGACTTCTCTTCTATTTGGGCCTTGAGTCCTCTTTTCTCTTTACTTTAACTAATAAAATAGGGATTTATTGTATTAATTTCCTTTGTTCCATTTTCTAATTTTGGTAACCAAATCAAATTAGGTTTGTTAATATTTAACAATATTATCTATGTATTTATTTACTCATTTATTAAAACATTTATATTATATAATAAATTATATTTACATTATATTTAATATAATTTAAGATTAATATAATTTAATATGTAAGATTACTATATTAAATTTATATTTACTTCGGCATACATTTCTCCAAGCACATTTATTACTTTATTACTACATTAGGAGAGCACTAGAATAGACATGATAACGGTGTTCCAATATATGAGGGGTTCCTACAAAGAGGAGGTAGTCAAACTATTTTCCAAAGCACCAAAAAGCAAGACAAGAAACAATGGATGGAAACTAACCAAGGAGAGAAGCAACCTAGAACTAAGGAGAAAATTTCTAATGGTAAGAGAAGTCAACCAGTGGAATAGCTTGCCTTCAAAAAGTACTGGGTGGAGATTGGACAACCATTTGTCTGAAATGGTATAGGTTCTCCTGTTTGAGCAGGTAGTTGGACTAGAAGATCTCCAAGATTTCTTCAAACTCTATTATTCCATGTTCTATATCTTCATTTGTAGATCGGTTTTTTGTACATTCTCTCCCCTAAAGCAATGAATTTCTGTATCTTCAGATATGTATAGTTTTTTTATATAGATGATCCTTAATATATTTCTTTAAAAAATTGTTAAATTACATTGCAGCAATCAGAGAATTGTAAATTGGAAGTGATAACTATGTTTTAGTTCATTTTTTAAAGCTGTTGGCATTCAAGCATGGTTTAACTATTTTTTTTTCCTGAATCCTATCTTCCCCCAGTGAACTGATGGGGAATCCTTTTCAAATAATCCAGATAAAAATTGGGGTCATAAACCCAACTCAAACTGAATGGGATAGCCATCAGATAAATAGGAGAGGAATCAAGGATTGAGAGCAGCAGGGAGGATATACAAAAGGTAAATATTTTATTTTTAAATTATAAAATAAGGTAAATACTCTTGGGGGCTCTGTGAGAAAAGTTTGAATATTGACAGATCTGTGGCTTAGAAAATATATTCCATTATGATAGTCAAGGCCAGTGATAAAATATCTCTTCATCGAAAGTGATCTTGCTGATATTTTTTACAATCTCATTTTGCTAATATTCTCTGTTCATATTTTTTAAGAAGTTATGTGGGTCTGTGCAGATTTTTATAAACATTTTCATAAAATAATATAGATCACTAGATAGACATTTTTATAAATACATTTGATATGAGAAGCTGAATCTTGGCTTTCTACCGTTTTGAGTTTAAAATGGAAATTTCCAATGATGGAAAGCAAAAGTTCAACCTAAAATAATTTTCTAAAAATCAGAGTTGAACAGGTTCCATTAGAGGTATTGAATAATGCCTAAGAGCACTATAATGCTTTGTTGTTTTTGTTACGGTCCATTAGGTCAATCCTTATTCCTGCTGACCTGAGAACAAATATCTGCTGTTATATTGGCAATATTTTTGGAACTGGTTTGTCGGTATATTTTTTTCCAGCCTGAGACCAAGTGACTGTCGCAATGCCCTCAGCTAGCTTTTCTGCCTAAAGGTAAAGATAAAGGTTCCCCTCGCTCATATGTGCTAGTCCCGATTCTAGGGGGAGGTGCTCATCTCCATTTCAAAGCCAAAGAGCCAGCGCTATCCAAAAACATCTCTGTGGTCATGTGGCTGGCATGACTAAATGTCAAAGTCACATGGAACGCTGTTAACTTCCCACCAAAGGTGGTCCCTATTTTTCTACTTGCATTTTTTACATGCTTTCAAACTGCTAAGTTGGCGGAAGCTGGGACAAGTAAAGGGAGCTCACCCCATTACACGGCACTAGGGATTCGAACTGTTGAACTGCCAACCTTTTGATCGAAAAGCTCAGTGTCTTAGCCACTGAGCCACCACATCCCTTTTCTGCCTAAGGTAGGACCAAAATTTACAATCATCCAGTTTTAAATCCAGTTCCTTTAACCACTACAGCAATATAATTAAGAACTGCAGTTTTAAGGTTAGTCAAACTTACTTCAAATCCTACTTCCTTAATCAATATTCTGATCATTATAAAACACAAAAGACTCCAGCAATTTATAGATCACAGTGTATTTTGGGCTTGATACAAAGTTTTGCATTTGTTTCGATTACTTGATTACTTATTTGGCTTTATCACCTGCCCTATCTTCAACACTTAAAAGAAAATTCTATAGTTCTTCATAAAGCTGCAAGGCCTGAAGCAATGTTGGCAAGGACAAATGAAGCACGTTTAAAATATCAATTCATTTATCATGTATGTACTTCCTTACTTATTACAAACTATAATAACAAATATATAGCTGACAATACAAATTTCATTGGCCTTCCTGCTTTGATTTTTATTTAAAGTTTTTTTATTGATTTTACAACAACAATACAACACAACACAAACATATATAACCCAAACACATAATATGTGTTTTCTTTTTACATGTCAGTTTCGTTCCACATACTTTCCACTTCATATATTCCCCATTTCCCCCTTTTATTATCTTTATCTTTATTGTTCCTTTATATCTAGTTTTATTCATTTATAATATTTTATACATTTGTCACATTTTCTTCTCCATCATTTATTCATATTTACTTTTCCTATTCTCTAACCAATTGTACCACTTGGTCCATACTTGATAATATTCTGTCTCTTCCTTTTCTTTTCTATTTCTTTCATTAATTTATCCATCTTCTCACAGCTTCCAGCTTCGAATTTTCATGCTGTACATATTCCAGTCTATTGACTGTCAGACTGTAATATGTTTCTTACAATGCACAAATATACAGATACCTGACACCATCTGTTAATATGTTCTTCATATACAACATTTGAAAGATTAAATGCCAGGACACAAGGAAGACATTGAACATTTCAAGGCAGCCATACAAGCATGATATTAAGTAAATAGGTAAGTTTATTGCTCTAACCACAGGTCATAACATATGGGACCATGATATTAAACTTTTTAAATTCCAAGGATCCATTACTTCATATAGCTAGTTTGGTTTAGTTCAGTTTAGTTTAGTTTATTGTCATTGCACCTCATACAACAAAATTAAATGCCATCTTCAGTGTATATCACACATAAGAAAACGATACAAATAAAACAAAAAACACGCATCCTTCACATTCTGTACAACTGAATTGAAAACCCCTGATACCGTATTAATATTACGCTATACAGTAGAATTCAACATGGGTTTCACTTAAACAAAATGGGATCTAGAAAAGAAATGCCACTCCTTTCGACCAAGGTTGTAATTTGGGTATTGTTATACTTTTATCATTCTTAAAAACAAAGATATTGGGAAATAGTTGTGTGAGGAAAATTTTTCTTCTTCATAAAGTCCTATGTGGAATCAGTTGGTTCAAACTGTCCAGATGGGAACTTTATTAATCACTGGATTTCACTGTAATCCAAAGTCTACTGTACTCTTCTTAGCAATGTATACCAAAAAGGCATATTTAATACAAATATTTTTGAAGAACTTTGCATTTAAATAACTAGATTGCAATCATGGTTGTTGGTTGAAGACAAGGTTGGCTGTCAGATGGAGTGGGGCAGGGTTCAATCATGCACACTATTCAAATAAGCTTGTCAGGTTTTTCAAAACTGACCCCAGAGATAAACTTGCTGGTAAACTTGCTGGAGATCTCTAAATTCAGAGAGTAGAAAATAGGGAAGCAAAAATTCCCATTGCTTTGGAATTCCCACACCTCCCCATCTCTATAGAGCAATCTGTCAGAAACCACAGACATCATCATGAGGTTGTATGCTATTGATTCTAGGACCATATAAATGTGGCATGAAAGGGAGCCATCTGACAAACCATTAGTCCCTCTAGCAAACCATAATCTGCTCTACTCGGTATTTCCAATAGTCAGTGCTTCTTTCTAATTTATATTGACCCAAATCTTTTGCAAACAGCACAGGACATAACCACAAGATCTTCTGCATTCAAGATCCTAAAGCGAATCAACCAATTATACATCAGACTCTCTAATGAATTCATCAGATACGTACTCTTCAATTGTTTTGACCTATTTTTCCAGACAGTAAGAATTAATTTTTATCTTTGCAGCACATCATACATGGATTTTTTCTTTCAGTGTGTAGGCTTTTAAAAGAAGACATTTCCAGAAGGAATTAAATTTAAAGAAATACACAGATTAAATCAGTGTTTCAGGGTTTTCTTTTCTTTTCTTTTGTGTTTTGCTACCTTGCTACTGCTAGAAAGCTGAGACATGCTATAGCCACAAGGTTAGAGAATCCTTTTGATGTTCCCTGTTTAGCTCTCTGGAAAGCGGGTGAGATTATCAATCTCTGCTGGATGATTTCACAGCTCAGCATGAGTGTGTCATGTGGGAAGGTGAAACCAATGGTCCTTGTTTAAGTACTATAGGCAAAACTCCAGAAAAGAAAGGTGCACTCAAATGAAGGAGCACAGAGAGATCACTAGTTCAGAACGCGGCTGCGCGGGTTATTGAGGGAGCGGTTCGGAGCTCCCACATAACACCTATCCTGCGCAGACTGCACTGGCTACCTGTTGTTTTCCGGGTGCGCTTCAAGGTATTGGTTACCACCTTTAAAGCGCTCCATGGCTTAGGACCGGGCTATCTACGGGACCGTCTACTGCCGGCCTCTATCTCCCATCGTCTGGTGCGCTCCCACAGAGAGGGACTCCTCAGGGTGCTGTCAGCCAAACAGTGTTGACTGGCGGCCCCCAGGGGGAGGGCCTTCTCTGTGGGGGCTCCGATCCTGTGGAAAGAACTTCCCCTCGGACTTCGACAATTACCTGACCTTAGGACCTTTCGCCGCGAACTTAAAACTTATTTATTTCGCATGGCTGGACTAGCTTGCTTTTTATCTTTGAATTTTAATTGGATTTGATGGGTTTTTAAAGTTTTGTAATTTTATGGGGGAGTGTGTTATTTTAACATTTGGGCAAATTTAAATTAGTTTTTTAAGGGATGTTTTTAACTATTGTGTGTATCTGTATTTTATCTGCCTGTTCACCGCCCTGAGTCCTTCGGGAGAAGGGCGGTATACAAATTAAAATATTATTATTATTATTATTACTATACAATAATTAGAATTCAACCCTCCTTTGGGCAGAAATGTTTCATAGCCAATTGGCTTTGCTAGTCATGTAGATGAGAATTGTTTAATTTACTTCTCGTTTTTAATTTTGAATGTTTTTTGATGTTTCCAGTCCAGTTCAATCTGGCCTGCATAGTACTGTCTTTCAGTCACTGCATACATTCACAGATATCCATGATAACTAGCCTCTGAATTGCAGCAAACCAATTGAATGTGAGACCCAGCATTTCTAGTCTGCCCCATAATCAACATTCTCTCTGAATACTGTATTAAATTGTTTCTAAGAATTTGACAGCTTACTAGAAACAATGCAAAGCCATAACAAGATAAAAAGAGAATTGTAATTAGTGAAATGGGATTTTATCTTCTAGGGCATTATTTAGAATTTGTTGAGGAGACGGCATAGAAATTGCTGATAGGCAGATGATGATGCAATACCTAAAATAACAATCCTGAATTACAAACTTGAGCTATCAAAATTAAGGCTTATTTCATTCGATAGGATTTACCCCAATGTATAGAGAATTCTTTTTTCTATGTAATTGTTGCTTTGCTATTGACCTCAAAGGTCCCTTCTAACTCTGTTATTCTATGTTCTTTGCTCATAAATGGATCAATACTGTAACAGTGGTGGGTTTCAATTTTTTTTACTACCAGTTCGGTGGGTGTGGCTTGGTGGGCATGGCATGGCTTGGTAGGTATGGCTTGGTGGGCGTGGCAGGGGAAGGATACTGTAAAATCTCCATTCTCACCCCACTCCAGGGGAAGGATACTGTAAAACCCCATTTCCTCCAAATCAGCTGGGGCTCGGGAGGCAGAGAATAGATGGAGCGGGGCCAGTCAGAGGTAGTATTTACTGGTTCTCCAAACTATTCAAAATTTTTGCTACCGGTTCTCCAGAACTGGTCAGAACCTGCTGAAACCCACCTCTGATGTGTAAAGATTTCTACAAAGTACAATCCCACCTACTTTCTGTACCTTTGAAATTTAAAGCAGATGCCTGGTATCAAATACCATTCATTGGTGCGAGAAAACTTTGAGAGTTTCTATTTGAAATGTGGATATTGTCATATCTTTTGAGAGGTTAACACAGATATGCTTAGATGATTTCGTCTCTGCTTCCTTGTCTATAGATGTACCTACTATTTCTACATTGCTCAAAAGACCAAGAAAGGGCCTAAAAATGATTGCACCAAGTCTTCAAAAGTTGTTTCAGCTGCCCGATTATTTACTATTAAGACAAAACAGGCAAGAGAAAACCTTAACTTGCTGTACTGATATTTAATTGCATTAAAACTAGAGACTAATCCAAAGATAATGTAGCAAACATCACTACTTCACAGAAAATGACAAACATTGCTTTGCGTTTAAGTCCATTTGTACCAATGAGGGTTGGGAAAAGTCATCAGAACAAAATGTTTTTTTTCTTTTCTTTGTGAAATGTATGGCTGAAATTAGAAATGCCCTTCATAAATATGACAGTGAGAAAATGAGATTTAAAAGAAAAATAGGAACAGGAAGGAGAGCCAAGATATTGCCAGTAGAGGTTATCTTAAAATTATCTGTATCCTTTCCCCCCCCCCAAAAGCAAACTTATCTTTCTTTCATTTCCATTTAGCAAAATTATTCATCTTTAACACAAAGATTCAAGGAATTAATTGGAGAAGGAGAGCCAAAACTAGAAACCTGGGATGAGAAAAGGAGAATAGTGGGATCAGCTTGTTTCAAAATCTCATGACAGGGAGATATATTTAGAAGAGAATTTATGTAGCCCAGGGTTGAATTGATGACACTATTTAGTTGGGTAATGAAATGTCTGTGAGCAAACCATTACATTAAAAATTAATACATATTTATCTCATCTTTCAGGAACTTGACCACCCTTAATTTAGCTTGAGGCTAAAGGATGAGCTTCAGGTCTAAGGCAGGACATGACAATGCATTTGTTTGCTTTCAGTTGAAAGGATAAATCGGAATGGGAAGGAATTAGATCATTGCTATGAACATTTATTGACTTTGCTGATTCACAATTTTGAAAAAAAACAATAAAAAAGTTTGTAATAGGTGATTATTTCCAATGTGTGAAAAAAATACTGCAATGAAACATATTAATTTCAATTTTACACAGATAGATGAAAGAGAAAAACAGATAGAGAAACAAATTGACAGATCAGATAGAACTAGAGATAGAGACGATAGAGATAGTAATTCAAGGATGAAATTCAGCAGGTTCTGACAGGTTCTGGAGAACCGGTAGCAGAAATTTTGAGTAGTTTGGAGAACCGGCAATTACCACCTCTGGCTGGCCCCTGAGTGGGGTGGGAATGGAGATTTTGCAATATCCTTGTCCCAGGAGTGGGGAGAGAATGATGATTTTGCAGTATTCTTACCCTGTCATGCCCACAAGCCAAGCCCACCAAGCCACACAATGCCCACCAAGCCACACCCACAGAACCGGTAGTAAAAAATTTTGGATTCCACCACTGTAGTAATTGTTATAGAAATAGATAGCAATAGATTAAATAGATAGATGATAGATAGATGATAGATAGATAGATAGATAGATAGATAGATAGATAAATAGATAGATAGATAGATGGACAGACTGACAGATGGATAGATGATAGATGATAGATGATGGGTGGATGGATGGATGGATATATATATAGAGAGAGATCATGATAGAGAGAGAGAAATAAGAGAGAGAGAGAGAGAGAGATGTGATAAAGATAGAGTAGACAGATGATAGATAATAGATAGATAGATAGATAGATAGATAGATAGATAGATAGATAGATAGATAGATAGATAGATAGATAGATAGATAGATAGATAGATAGATAGATAGATAGATAGATGGGGTGGGAGAGAGAGAGAGATGCACAATCCGAATACAGTCTGGATTGACTATAGGAAAGCCTATGACTTAATGCCACAAACATGAATTTGTGAATGTCTGGGGCTATACAAAGTCAATAGGATATCAAGGACTTTCCTCAAGAACTCAATGAGACTGAGGAAGACAACACTAAAGGTCAATCATGACAGCTCACAGATGTGGCCATACCAAGGATGCCCTGTGCCTACTGCCGTTCTCCATAGGCTTTAATCCTATAAGCCAAATATTTAGAAGGATTGACTATGGATACAAGTACCAAGAGAGGAACTACCATCAGTCACCTCCTGCATATGGATGACATCTAGTAGTGAATGAAATATCAACTAACTCATCCACCTAACATGAATCCATGTCATTCAAATTACAGAAACGTGACTGGATAGTAGTCAAGAGAGGAAAAGTAGTTAAAACAGATGAGGTTAAAACTACCTGAGGCTGATATAGCACATATACAGACTAGCTGCAAATATCTTGGTATATCACAGTTGCATGGGAATCACAATGAGACAGCAACAGTCAAGTATCTCCAAAGACTCAGTTAGCTAGTAAAGACCCAGTTCAATGGGAAGAACAAGCCATTAACATGTATGCTCTACTAGTCATCAGATACCTTGCCTGTGTATTGACCTGGCCAAAGAAATATATGGAAGCTCCTAATGGGAGGATCTGGAAGCTCCTCACAATGTATGGAAGTTTCTACCCCAACTCTCAGAAGTCCAACAATAGCAGGTGTAAGATACAAATGGGAACAACATACACTCAACGGCACAATCAAGTAACTGGCCTTGTATATAGGAACATCTGCACAGAATATGGGAGTACAGAGTACAGATGAGAGATCCCACAGAAAGTTGTGGAGAATAAGAAAGATTATTTGGCACTTCTAGATCCAGAGAGACAGGCAGGTGCTAGCCAATCAACCAGACATTATGATAGTAGACAGAAGGTCAGAAGGTCAGAAGATACCAATGGTGATAGATGTAGTGGTGCCAAGTGACAACAACATCTAGGAGGAGTTTCAGAAGCTAGAAGTCTGAAGGAGAAGCTGGAGAAGGCATGGAAAGTAAAGACCAAAGTGGTCCCAGTGGTGATAGGAGAACATGGAGCTATGACTCCTAAGCTGGGAGAATGGCTCCAACAGTTCCCAATAACTCCTGGGAACTGTTGGAGCCATTCTTCCAGTTTAGGGGGTCACACCTCCAAATTCCTTCTGATGTTTCTGTCACTTGACACTGCACTGTTCTATCCAAAAGAGTGCAGTGCTAGGAACAAACAGCACAGAATCCTCAAATTCTTCTGAGATTGAGGAAGACAATCTACCACTCATAAGGGTGAGAAGGGAATTGTATAACATGTACTGTAATGCCTACTTACCTATTTTAGAAGTAGAACAATTGGGGTGACATGGTAATGTATTTCAGTATTTAAGAGGCTGCCACAAAAAAAGAGGGAATCAAATTATTCTCCAAAGCATCAGAGGACAGGACAAGAAATAATGGTTGGAAAGAAATCAAAGAGAGGAAGCAGCCTGGAATTAAGGAGAAACTTCCTAACAGTGAGGACTATTAACCAGTGGAACAACTTGCCTTTCAGAAATCGTGAGCACTCCATCACTGGAGGATTTTAAGAAGAGATTAGACAGTCACTTCCGGGGTGGATTTTACTTACCTTTACTACCAGTTGGCAATGGGATCACACATGTGCGCTTGCATGTGCAGATCGTCTATGATGACATCTGGGTGGGTGGGCTGGGCCTTCCTCCGGTTTTACTACCGATTCGCAAGAACCGGACTGAATCAGGGGCAACCCAACACTGAGTCACTTGTCTGAGATGGTATAGGTTCTCCTGCTTGAGCAGGGGGCTGGATTAAAAGACTGCCAAGGTCCCTTCCAGCTCCCATCCCATTCCATCCCACCCACCCCACCCCACCCCACCCTACACTACACTACCTTACACTACTCTACTCTACTCTACTCTATTCTACTCTACTCTACTTTACTCTACCATTCTATTCTATTTGGTTGAATAGGCAAATGAGAGAAAATCTATGAACAAATAAAGAAATATGCATAAAGGAATATTTAAAACAATTTATTTTTTCCAAGGTACCAAGCAGCATGAAACTTCTATTTCTGGACTTAAATAAGTGTGAGAAGAAACCATAACATTCATCAACTCTTTTTTCTTTTTCTTTTGCACAATATGTTACACAGACATACCAGTAAAACCTTTCACCCTGGGTTGGAAATTTATTCTCCAAGGGTCTACTGTTGTGCCAAAACTGACTAATGGATCTTTGAAATGAATTAGTCTACCTTACCTTCATCAGAAAAGTCTGTCATGAGGAAGTAGCTAGGGCACCTACAGATCATTTTTAAATTGACTCCCTACTGAGAGCCAAAGTGTGCAGTATCTACTATTCCATACTATAATGTTGCTTAAACAGAGTCAGTATGGCAATTAAGATGTGGGGGTGAGGACTGGGGCAACCCAGATTCAAGCCCACCTATTTTTCCATCTCAAACTACCACATGAAGTAACTGTTGTGGGGAAATTTTGATTTCGTTGTATGAGGTGCAATGACAATAAAGTAAATTAAATATGGGGGGGAAAAGAAAGATGGGATAAAGTATTTGTAAATAAATATTTATTTATTTTATTTATTTATTTATTTTGTCACAACATCATACAAAAAGATTATATAGTATATACACATATAAACATATATAGGAAGAAGAAAAGAAAAACAATAGGACAGGAACGGTAGGCACGTTTGTGCGCTTATGCACGCCCCTTATGGTCCTCTTAGGAATGGGGTGAGGTCAATAGTAGAAAGTTTTTGGTTAAAGCTGTTAGGATTATGGGAAGAGACCACAGAGTCAGGTAAAGTATTCCAAGCACTGATGATTCTGTTGCAGAAGTCATATTTTCTGCAATCTAGATTAAAGCGGTTTACATTAAGTTTAAATCTATTGGTTGCCCTTGTATTATTGCAATTAAAGCTGAAGTAGTCTTTGACAGGAAGGACATTACAATAGATGATTCTGTGAGTTAAACTTAGGTCTTGTCGAAGGCGACGGAGTTCCAAGTTTTCTAAGCCTAGGATTTCAAGTCTGGTGGGATAAGGTATTTTGTTGTTTTCAGAGGAATGGAGAACTCTTCTTGTAAAATATTTCTGGACACGTTCAATTGTATTGATGTCAGAGATGTGGTGAGGGTTCCAAACAGGTGAGCTGTATTCTAGAATTGGTCTAGCAAATGTTTTATATGCTCTGGTTAGTAGTGTGGTGTATTTGGAAAAGGAGCTGCGCAAAATTAGGTTTACAACTCTTAGAGCTTTTTTGCTATGTAGTTGCAGTGGGCTTTGGCACTTAGATCATTTGACATGAAAACTCCAAGGTCTTTAACGGGATGGGGTCGTCTGTAAGGTAATGTCCATCTAGTATGTACTTAGTTTTAGAGTTCTTTTTCCTATATGTAAGACTGAGCATTTGCTGGTTGAAATTTGAGCTGCCAATTTTAGACCAAGCGGTTAGATGGTCAAGGTCGTTTTGAATGATAGAAGTGTTGTCTGTGGTGTTAAATAGTTTGACATCGTCAGCAAAGAGAACACAATTACTTGAGATATGGTCACAAAGATCATTAATGTATAGAATAAAGAGTGTTGGTCCAAGGACGCTGCCTTGAGGAACGCCACTCTTGACAGGAACAGGATTTGATAAAGCATTGCCAATTTTGACCACTTGTTGTCTGTTAGACAGAAAAGCAGATATCCATTTGTGGAGGGGTCCTGAGATGCCATAGGATGTTAGTTTAAGGAGAAGTTTATCGTGTACTACTGAGTCAAAAGCTTTGCAGAAGTCTATGTAGATTGCATCTATTGATTTGCCTTGATCTAGATTTGAAGTCCATATGTTTTTGCAGTGGAGAAGTTGTAAGTTACACGATAACTTTTCCTGAAACCAAATTGTTTGTTGGAGAGTAGGTTGTTAGTTTCTAAGTGTGAGGTAATGGATTGATTGATGATAGATTCCATGACTTTGCAGGTGACGCAGCAAAGGGAGATCGGTCTGTAGTTTTCGACTAAGCTGGGGTCTCCTTTTTTGAAGATGGGGATGACTGTGGCTAGTGACCAAAGTTTGGGAAGAGAACTGGTAGTGAAAGCTTTATCAAAGATAATACTTAGGGGTTCAGCTATATTAATGGAAAGTTTTTAAGAAATATGCACATAGACCATCAGGTCCAATAGAAAGCGATGGTTTTAAGTTGTGAAGAGCTTTACCAACGTTGTCTTCTGTGAAATCTATATGAGTTAGATCATCATAGTCATTGCTGGTTCGTTTGTGGAATGTTGGATATGTGTTATCGGAGTTAACAAAAACTGAGCCAAAGAAAATGTTGAAGAGGTTTGCTTTGACTGTTTCGTCATTGCATTCTTTGTTGTTAGAATCTTTTAGTGGTGGGATGGATCTTGAATCTTTAAGTTTACTGTTGACAAAATTATAAAAGGCACGATTGGAATTTGTGCGTAAAAGGTTTTCTTCTTGCTTGGTGTGGTAATTTGTGCATTCAGTTTTAATTTGGTTGCATATGTTTCTGTAACGGTTTCTGAAGTTTGTAACATAGCCTTTTTTGTTTCTTTTCCAGAGGGATTTTTTTTTTGAGTACAGTATCTGTTCAAGCAAAGCAGAGGTTTTCTGCTTGTTCCACCAGACCTGACAAGTCCTCTCTATTAAATAGCACCATCTTATAAGACTGAGCTTACCTATTATTTCTGCTCTATACACTTGAGATCTGGGGGATCAGGATGCCCAATATAAGTCTGTTCATTTTTATGACATTGTTACGTAGTTCTTTAGTTGGTTTCTACATTCATTCATTCATTCATTCATTCATTCATTCATTCATTTATTCATTCAGTCATCACACTTCTACCCATTGTGTCTAAATCATTCTTAATTACTTAAGTACTTAAGTTACTTAGTTACTTAAACTGAACTGAATTTTTATTTAACATATCATCAAATCAATAAATAGGCCAGTTTATTTAGATCCAAAAGCCAGGTTTTTTTATTTAAACCAGATTATGCTACAAGGTGCTCATTGGGTTGTCTTTCAAACCAAAGTAAAAACTGAGCCAATACTGCATATTTTCATATCTAGGGAGGAGGGTTAGGCTTGTGTATATACTAAAAGCAGAGGGGAGGAGAAAGGATTGCAGAAAATGTTGAAGGGAAGGCTTTGCCTGGTAGATGTACTTTGGGACATAATGGCCAAATCAGTTTCTTCTTTTGAAGGTTTTTAAAATACGCACTGCTGCTGTCTCTGAATCTCACCCTTACCGCTTCTCAGCTGTGTGAATAATTTATGCTGAATCATAAACTCCCCTTCAGAGATCAGATCTCTGGTTGAGTAATGATTAATCAATGAAGTCATCAATAACCCTTTCAATTTAAATATTTGGCTGCAATTAAAATCAATTCTTCCTAAAAAAAATCAACCACAACCACGCATGTGTGTTAAGGCAGGGAAAGTAGGAAATTGGGAAATGTACATCATGACATGGAATTATTTTTGAATCCTAGGAAATACATTTACTACACACTGCTATTTATAACACTGTTGGGTGTATATTAGTGAGGTATACAGTGAGGATGAAGCAAGTAAATTTATTCAAGAGAAAATATGACATAATGCTGCATTGGACCCATATGTGTTGGAACTATACAAATTAGTCAGGACCATAAGGCATAATGTCAGTAACATAATATTCTTGTCTCCAGTCCACATATAAATAGAGTGGTGTGGTGGCCTAGTGGTGAAGACACTTGCTTCCCATTCAGAAGGTTCAGAGTTCAGTCCTAGGTAGTGGCAGCTGTTTCTCTCCTTTCTCGCAAAGAAAAAAAAATCTGCTGCAAACTCCATGTGACATCAGGAAGGGCAACCAGCTAGTAATTGCTCAGCTCCATCCACTTGCCCTGACTCTACCCCGAATTAAGGGATTACAGGGCTGTAAAAAGGGAGAGTTTTTTCAATGCAGGTGTGAATTAAAATGTTGGCACTTTTACAACACCAGTGCTGCTTCACAATTGGTAGATGTGCCTGATGCATTCTTCAGGGATCTTCTCATAGTAGCAGTACATGCTCCTGACATCAGTAAGTACACATGCAAATTGTTTTCTTCAATAGAAGAGAATACATGTAGCTCAGGGTTGAACTGTGAAGTCCTTGGTGTTCTCGGAGGTGATGATGTTGCCTAGCGAGGTAATGAAATTCTGCAAGCAAAACAACCTCAGAGAGCACCAAGGACTCAACAGAATGTGTCTTTGTTTAGCTGCTATAAATCAATCTGCAACAATAACGTCCCATTATCAAAAGTTGCTAATTAGTACCAATGCAATTCTCTCTCATTTAATTGAAAGAATAAAATTGGATAATGTTTATGAAATTATTTAACCCAAATGGCCAAATGGTTTAAATCCATGCAGGCAGCTTCTCATGTTTAAAATCTATGTTAAAATCAGATACTTGGCCCAAAACCTAATCTTTATTATGATTTTAGAGCAGCATAGGCTCAAAACTTATTTTTCAGATTGCATGATATTATGATTCATAATGTATTATAGTATTGACACAGCTGCTGGATAAGATTGAGATCTCTTTTTGTTATGTCTTTAGTTTACTACTTAGTTGTTAGCAAGCTCTTGTTGATTTGATTTGCAAAGAGATATGCCAGATTTGGAGAATCCAGAATCCAGTTGCATTGATTTAGTAAAAAGTAATAATTGTGCAGTTTTAAAGCTACTTATTAGGCAATTTAATGATTATAATTAAGATTCTGATAAATGTAATCTCAAAAAGTAGTTCATTTCTTCCCAAACTCTCCCCTAATTAAAACTCTGGAAGGAGAAGGGGAAATGAAATAAGGAAAAATATTTTGTGATTGAGGAAAAGCATATAATCACTTCACTATCGGTTGGATAACTGTGATGTGCTTTTTTACAGGGGTCCTTGTAGTTAGTAAACTATAGTTTGTCTAGAATGCAATAGTGTCAATACAGAGTAATGTTTCTAAAAAAGGCCACACATCATATCTGTTTTGAAATGCTACACTGCTTTTTGGAGTTATTTCAAGAGTTTTATTATCAGCACCCAAATTGCTAGTAAGTCAGATGGTTTCCATGCTACCTATGGGAGTATGGTCCCTATTGAGGTAGGCTTTATAGGTCTCAGGATATTTTAACATCAGACTGGGAGAACATAGTGGCAACAGTTGGTGCAATGTGGAGATGTGTTGCAGAAAGGGCTGCCTGAACAATCTAACATAAGATTTCCCAGCTTTCTGGCTTTGAAGACTGGCAGGGGACAAGAGGGGACATTTCCACATGAGTGGGTCAGCAAACATGCACATGCACAGTTCCGCTTACACAAGCAGTGTGGACTCACACCTGCTGCTCACTTAAATGGAGCGTGCACTTGCCCACTGCTCACACAAGCGAGGATGTGCATGCGCATACATGTTCTCGCCGGCTGTTTTGTGGTCTGGTTGCAAATCCTTCATGGACCACTAGTGGTCTGCGGCCCACAGGTTGGGGACCCTTGATGTAACAGGAATATGGCAATATTGCAGGTTCTGAATAAAGTGCCAATAGAGTTCTCAATAGAGTTCAAGATGCTGGACCTGCTACATAGCTTAGCTCCAGGGTACTTGAAATATTTTCATTTTTTTAAAAAAAAAATCTAGCTATAGTGTTCATCTAAGTGGACCAAATGGGAATAATTCAATTCTTCCCTACATAGATTATGAAAGTGGGGAAGCACACATTCACTGGGTGGGGAAGCACACATTCATTGTCCCTGAAAACTATAAAATGCTACCATTCTGTAAATCTTCAAAGATCAGTTCAGTTGGTCATTATTGTTTTATGTTGGAAATATGGAGCATAAAAATAACAGTGGAGCTCCTTATGTATCACTAACTATTGTGACCGAGGCCCAAGTAGGTAATAATAAACTCAGTATGTGAAAAAACAAACTTTATTTTGTTTGATGAATTATTTCAACAAACAATTTGAATGAATTACTTCATTCCCAGTGTCATTCAATTCAAAGTAAAACAAATGCCTCCCCACACAAATTTGTCAGTTATCTTGCAAACCTTAGTCCAATTAAGCAAACTGCCAAAGGCCCTTCCTGGCAAATGTCCAGAAGCCACAAAGACAAAGCAGAAGATGCAGCAGAAGACGCAGCTACAATGTTGTTTTCTGGCAAAGGTCAAACGCCGGTGCTGGTCTGCTTTAAGCCTTTTGGGAGGGGCCAATCATCTCTTGGCCCTACTCCCGAGTTGTCATCTCTGCTTGAGCTGTTCTTGCCTTCTGGCAGCTCTTCTCATGCGTGCATTAGGAACAGGCTCCTCCTGTTCCTCTGCCTCACTACTATCAGTCTCTGGAGGCTCTGGAGTCCGCACCTCATTTCCCGATGGCCCTGGCCTCACCTTAAGCCTCATTGCTGTCTGGCTCCATTGCCATCTCCGTAGGCTGCTGACGAACCACAACTCTAATATATTTGCACATAATGCTTTTTCATTTTCTGCTGTGCTATATTTATGTCAGTGTTTTATTGTTTTATTGCTTTAATACATACTTTTTGAAATTGTGAAAAGAAGATGGGTTATAAATTATTTAAAAAATACATTTTAGTAAGTAGGTATTAATGTTTTACCTTTCCATAATAGTGTCCAGTCATGGAATTGCCTAGTTTAGTTTACTTCATTGCCATTGCACCTTGTACAATGAAATTAAATGTCATTACTATTGGAACTAGGACTGGGTGTAGTTTGTTATAGTTTAGAAGGCTGTTAAGGCACTTATTTAACTGAGAACACTTTTTAAAGGGGGTTTTAAAAGTGTTTTTTTTTAAATTTAAACTGTAAAAAGTGACTTTTTTTAAAAAAATATCCTCATAAATATTTATAGGCATCTTAAATGAATTGTATGTAAGTATAACTTATATATATTTAAAATTATTGGGTAACAGTGAATGATTTTATTAGATTCATGCCTCTATAGGCAAATGTGGAAGTAATATATTACAGAAGTCTTCAGACATTTGCTTTGGTTTTTGCTAATTTTCTCTTCCAGGGTCAGAGAAGGAGAAAAAAAAAACATTTCCAAATAGAAGGAAAGAAAAGGAATAAAAAACTTGTGTGATAGCTGGAAAAAGAATTTGTTCATATGTTCGATTTCCGTTTTGTAGTTCATAAGCTAGCACTATCAAATTCAGCCAGAAATAAAATAATGTGGACCTTTCCATATATATTGTTTTAACTACAACAATACACAAGTACATAACAGATACAAACTTAAGATAAACCACACCAAACCTGATTGCAGAAAATATGACTTCAGTCACAGAGTGCTCAATGTCTGGAATGCACTACCTAACTGTGGTTTCATCCCCAAACCCCCAAAATTTTAACCTTAGACTGTCTATTGTTGACCTCACCCCATTCCTAAAAGGCCTGTAAGGGGCATGCATAAGAGCACCAGTGTGCCTACCATCCCTGTACTAATGTTCCCTTTAATTGTATTCATTTTATGTATTTAATTCATGCGTATACTTATATATATTATCTAATACGTACATGACAAATAAATAAATAAATAAAATAAATATAGTCTCTGTTGGCCATTCAAATGAATTTTAAACCAAAATTTATTACAATAATGAGAAGATACCAGAGCTGGGTGCCTAGGGAAGGTGCAGAAACCAAGGTGAGAACAACACATGGTTGCACTTGAACAATAAATTCACCTTTCTCAAAGTTTTACTGTATTATTTTCCTGGTTCATTTGTGTGTTTGGACTTTTAGGGTAGATGCGTGTATTAAGATTACACTTCAGGGCGGTTTGATGGCAACAGACCTGACTCTGGTCTCTTCTCAAAATCCCCAAAGCTTTAACCAAAAACTGTCTACTATTGACCTCATCCCATTCCTAAGAGATCCGTAAAGGGCGTGCATAAGAGCATAAATGTGCCTACCGTTCCTGTCCTATTGTTTCCTTTCATTATATCCAATTATAATTATATCCAATTATAATTATATCCAATTATAATTGTCCGCATAAGTGCACAAACGTGCCTACCGTTCCTGTCCTATTGTTTTTCTTTTCTTCTTCCTATATATATATATGCTTATACCTCCTTATATTTACTCATATATGTGTTTATATACTATATAATCTTTTTTGTATGATACCTACATATATTGTTGTGACAAAATAAAATTAATTAATTAATTAATTAATATAGTTATTACATACTTATACTTATATATATGCTTATATATTATATAGTTACTTTCATGCTTATGCTTATATATACTGTTGTGATAAAAGAAATAAATAAAAATAAAATAAACAGCACTTGGTCAAGTAAAATTTACTAGTACATTAAATGAAGCAGGACAAAGGTATTTCATACAAGCAAGTTCCCTAACTTAAAAACTAAGCTAAGCCATGCCAAGCTAAACTAAGCTAAAGTAAATTAACCTAAGCCAAACTAAAGTGAAAGTAAAAGTCTGCCATTCTGTACCAGAATTAGTAGATTTCCATATACAACTTTAGACTGAAGGAAATCCTTTGCTTTGGAGGTAGGGAATATACTAAGGAACCAACTTATTAAATCAAGCAACCTAACACACACACACACACACACACACACACACACTCTCTCTCTCTCTCTCTCTCTCTCTCTCTCTCTCTCTCTCTCTCTCATAGCGGGGATTGACTGATTTAGAAGGGAGAAAATGCTTCAGAATATGCAGGGTTGCTATTTTCTCACATTTCAGCATCTCCTTAGAACAGCTATGTCTAATTTTTTTCAGGATTGAGCATCAGTTTTGGAAGGCAGTTTTCTTTTTTGCTTCTTAACTGCCACATATTTTAGCTGGGGAAGTTGGGAGGGGGTTGTTGGAGCGGTAGAAATAGTAGTCATAACAACATTCCGTATTCAAGGACATCCTGCATCTGACGGAGACTGCCTGAAGATTGTATCCAATTGAGTGTGAAGAGTTGATTGGACAATGTGATGAACTTGTGGGTGTGGGGCAGGGCTGTGAACTGTCAACTGGGTGTGGAAAACCTGGAAGTTTTCAGTTTTGGGTTTTCCCAGCTGTGCCAACATGACATCTCTAATAAATTGGAACTTTGAGGAACCTCAAGCCTCAGAGCTTTATTTCATTGGGGGCGTTCCTTGGAACCCTGAGATTGAGAAGCAATCTAACTTATATAACATGATGTTCTACCAAATCAACTTTTGGTTTAAAGAATTGGTGCTATATGGGCTCCAGCTATGCTCCAAAGAAGATTTTCTCCTCTGAATCTGAAGAACCACAAATCTATACCACAAAGGTCTTTAATTCAAAGATGTTATCCATATCTGGTTCAAAAGTATATTTTTAAATAAAGTTAACTTTTCAAAACAAATCAATCCCATGTACAATTCTAAAGCGAAGCATCAAATTGAGTAGGCCTGACCTTGCTGAATAAAAGCAATAATTCGGAAACTGCTTTACACAAGCTGAATATGGAGAATAATCGTAGTAAGAAAAGAAATGATGCAAATTCTGAGAAACAACCTAGTGCTTGACATTTTTTTTCTGGAAAAAGAAGGATGGCTGTTATTTTTTTTTCCAGAAATGTAATTGCAGTTGTAAGTTAAACACTAGGATCAAGATTATCAGATCCTTTAGATAATGATTTCCCCCCTCTCACTACCAATCAGAAGTAGTTACAAATTAATCAGTTCTACTTTAATTAGCCAATTATTTTACATGACATTTTAATTCTATTCTGAAATTTTTATTTTCCAGTCCTAATTAGTTTTTTGTCTCATTTGAATTAAACATTTAATTAAAACATTTGCTCCTTTTTGTGGTGAAATGATGCGTGAAAGATAAATATGGTAAGCAACTAAATTTGACCCTTTTGGATATTTTCTTATACGTCTTGGTATTTATTCAAGATCGTCTGAAAATAGGATTTAGATTGCATGATCTCCTTCAGATAAACTCTACCTTTGAAATAAAATCTATCTGTCTGTCTGTCTATCTATCATCTATCTATCTATCTATCTAAAATCTCCTTTAAAAAAGAATGGACTGGAATTGGAGGGGTGGGCAGAGAATATATTGGCACAGCAATATGTATTATGATAGATTACAGGCTATTGCTACATTTGGGCCAAATTAGAGATTATTTTAATTATGTAATTAGCACAAATGCTAATGTTGCTAAAAACAAAAACAATAATGCCAGGAGCATTGGGTGTGAGGATTAAAGAATGTTAGGGAGAAGGGAATAATACGGATATAATCTTTCTCATCTCGGTGATTATTTCTATGGACAAATAGTTCCCAATCAGTAATTAATCCTACAACAAAGATAAAGCAAACTAGATTGGAATTTCATTTAACGCTGATCCAAAACATATTATTGAATGTTATTTTTTTTTAAATGAAGGAATGAAAAAAGCCGATTTCCTATTCTATTGGACCCTATTTGCCTAAGAGATACAATAGGAAGTATGATCACATGAAGTGTTAATACTACTTTATAATGCCTTGGTAAGGACACACTTGGAATAATGCATTCAGTTTTGGTCACCATGATGTAAAAAAGATGTTGAGACTCTCGAAGCAGTGTTCCAATGTCTCAGGGGCTGCCACAAACAAGAGGGAGAAAAACTATTCTCCAAAGCATCTGAGGGCAGGACAAGAAACAATGGGTGGAAACTAATCAAGGAGAGAAGCAACTTAGCACTAAGGAGAAATTTCCTAACAATTAGAACAATTAATCAGTGGAACAACTTGCCTCCAGAAGTTGTGAATGCTCCAACACTGGAAGTTTTTAAGAAAATGTTGGATAAACATTAGTCTGAAGTGGTATAGGGTTTCCTGCCTAAGCAGATGGTTAGACTAAAAGACCTCCAAGATCCTTAACATTCTCATTTGAAGTACTGTGTTATCAATTCTTCCTTGAGAAAGCTGTTCTAATTGTTTTAGCCTAGTTCAGCCACTGTTCCATGTCTAAATAGCTAGCCATAGATTTCCATCTACACTGGAATATGGTCATATGTAATTATTTTATTTTTATTTTTGTTTATACACTATGGAACCAAGAGCAGTATGGTGGCTTAGGGGTGAAAACACTTGCCTCCCACTTGGAAGGTTGAGAGTTCAATCTTAGGTAGTGAAAGATGTTTCTCTCCTAGGGCACAAAGGGAAAAAAAATACCTGCTGTGAACTCTGAGTGGTGTCAGGAAGCGTATCTGGCCAGTAAACCCTCAGCTTCATCCAGCCATCCTAACTCCACCCCGAATTAATGGATTATAGGATCATAAAAAGGGAGTTATATATTATGGAATTAAAGAATATCTCCCTGAAATAGTTACATCTACAATGAATGCTCCTGACATTATATGTTTCATGATAGGTATCCAATCTAGAAACACAGGTGCTTATGCAGCATAGTTTTTGCATTTCATCATTGTGTTTATTTTCCCATAAATTATGTTTCCCAGGTTTTTGTGACAGAAACTGGTGTGTATCATGAACTTATAATTGGATCCAGCTAATTAAAACATTCAAGTCCAAGATAGAAAGGCCTGCAGAGATATTGCCTTTCAGTAAATGAAAAACCTATATGAATTATCTCACCAGTGATCATGAAACAGACCTTAGTATTGTTGAAATGTCTTTTACCCAAAGCCGAAATTCCAAGTGCAGTATCAGCCCAATATTACTACAGAATTTATAGCCAACAATTATCAGCTGAAATAATTGTGGCCTGGAATCTGCATGATGGTAATTGCTATGAATAATTAAGGAAACTACCATAAATTTTAATGGGGGTGACTTGATATAAAGCTAGATCCTGTGAGCCTCCATAGTGAAAAAAGAGAAGCAGTCTTAAAAATAAATACATAAAAAATGCTTATGTATTTATTTTTAATTTAAAAACAAACAGCACAATTACTCTCACCTTCCCACAAAATCATGTTTAAACCATCAGCATGTGCTTCATTTATTCAGTATTAAACTACTATTTGAAAGATAAATAACTTCTCATGATTCTGAAAGCAAAAAAAAAAAATGTTCAATTTTTTCTTGATACACAAACAGAAACTGTTTAAAAATATTGTTTATGAATTTGCTTCCAGGAGACATAACTTATTCATAATACAGAATACTACAATGAAACAATAAAGGAAATGCATTAATGTGTGTGTTTTCCTCACAGGAAAGTTGGCTAGACAACTTTGAGAAAAGTAATATATGCTTCTGGAGTTTGCTTAAAAATGAATCACTTACAGTATATCATAAATCTCTGCCTCTCCTCTTGGCAACTATTTCGCTTAACAAGATGGAGAAAAGACAAGACTTTAAAGATGGAAAATTGACTCACTTGTTAATCAAGTCTGATTAGACTTAGAAGGTAGGCAACCGCTGTTAAAAGCAATATTTTTGGGTGTGGAAATCATCACAGAAAAATTGCTGCAGCTGTTTTTTCCATGAAGTCTTAATGCCAAAGTGAGACAGTTTTGTGACATATAACAAAAGTTACCAAAAAAAAAAAAAAGGAATGAAATAGCAACTTCTTTAGCTTTAGTCTGGTCTCCAGTGTTCAAAATGACAGGTTACATAAACGTTAATATATTAGACTTGCAAATCATCTCAGCAAAGTTTCTTGATTTGATTTGGCCTGGATGCAGTGAGGATTAATTTGAAAATTGAGATAATATTTTTGGGAGCTGGTCTCCAATGGCAATCCATTTGTAGGGCTTTATTTTTTTTAGAAAATGTGAAATGGAACTTTTTCTAAATCATAAAATATGGGAAATGATTGGGAATTTATACTGACAAATGAAGGCGAATATACGTGTCCCAGGATTCAATCTGGGTTGGTCACCCGGACCAGAGGTTTTGTATTCCAAGCTTTCAGACTTGTGCTGGAACCCATCCTCAGGGAACTAGCCCAGAGAGAAGTTCCCTGAGGATGGGCTCCAGATGAGTCCAAAAGCTCGGAATACAATACCTCTGGTCCTGGTGACCAACCTAGATTGAATCCTGCAATTTATACTCACTCTGCATGTCATCTTGAATGTTTGTTAAAGTATAATTGAACAGACTACTGAAGACATGATGGAACATGGAAAACACTCAGAGGTACAGAGACATCCTTGACCATTTCATGACTAACTAAATTTAGAAACAATTTCATTGAAATTGATTTCTGTTCAATTCCATTCTCATCAAACTGAGAAACTGGTAAGACCTCGCCAGGCAATTGAAGGAAGAATTCCTCTATATAGCACTTTTCATGTTGTTTGCATCTTAACTAGTAGTCTCTCTCCTCCTCTCCTCCCGTCCCCTCCCCTCCTCTCTCCCATCACATCACATCCCTTTCAATCATCATCATATTGTTTAATTTTGCTCATATGTCCCACAAAACAATAATCTCTAAACTGTAATTTCAGCCTATGTTGATTCTTGAAATCTTGCCAATTCTTTCCAGGTCAAAAAGTGTTGCCAAAGTTGGTGCCTTGCATTTAATTAAATTAAATTAATGCATTAATTTAACAAAATTGTTAAAAACATGAAGACTCTTTGAAAGATGAAATAATTGTTTTACCTTACAATCCCATCTAGAAACTATCTAGTAATCTATACATCTGTATCTGTACCTCTCTCTCTCTCTCTCTCTCTCTCATCTATCATCTCTCATCTATCTATCTATCTATAAGTGAAATCCACTCACTCAACATGAAATCTCCAGAATAGTAAAGCCTACAAACTTGAAATTTGGCACATACGTTCCTCTTGGCTTCTAGGTACTCACTAAGAAAGGATTTTTTGAAATGACCAACCAATCATTAGAATTTCATATACCGTATATTAACACACTCTGATGCTAAGGAGTTAGAGGTTCTACTCCCCCTCCCCACCTGAAAAGTTCAAACTGCCACTTGCCTCACATTCCGTTACCTCAGTTCCAACTGGCAGACATTCCACTCCTTCACTCAGGAGAGGTCTGGGGCTCCTCACAGTATTAAACGTTGCTACCTCACCAAAATGTCTATGCCTTCCACCTATGGAACTGCTTCCGGACTCAGGGCCATGGGAGAGATATTCCCTTATGTGTTTCTATCACCGACCAATGAGCCAATGGATTGTGACCAAATTTCTCCTGCATAGTGTCCCAGCCCCAACTCACTTCTTACACTGACCTCCTCAGTTCAGACGAATCTGAACTGTAGCATCAGTTAAAGGGAAAAGAGAGAAAAAAATGCAGGAAAATATTTACAGATGCGATTAGGAAAAAACCACTGAGGGAAGCTGCAAAAAAGTATCATCAAAGTCATCCCAGAGTCCTTAGAGAGGCTGTAAAAAAGTATGCATCTAATAACCCCCACATTAATCAGGCAGCTACAACTAAATATGCCAACATTCAAAGTGCAGGGGCAGGTCTACCACAGGTTAGGAAGTATCATGGTGGAGTCTCAGCAGCAGCCTTCATTTCTCCAGATATACTTTATTGGTGATGATGACAATGAGAGGGACATCCATTAAGGAATCTACCTGGGTATTATTCCAGAACTGGTTAGTTAAATTTATCATGCCCAATCACATAGTTTCGTAGTGAAGCACGGGTATCCAACTAGTGTTTGTACATGGCTCCTGGGTTGTTTTCTCAACTTTATGAGTACTCTCTGTCCTTACCAGGCACTTTTCATTGTTACTAGTTGTGAAATAATAAGGAGGTGTGTGTAACCAATTTTTTCAGGGATTATTTGTTGTGATACACCTGATATTGGATCTAAGAGGTGTTCCACAAAACATTTGATCTTATCCCCAGCAACAATGATTCATTTTGTGGAGCTCTATCATTTCCAATTAAGGATTACATGCAGTGATGATGATTTGCTTCCCTGCAGCTCCGAGTTCCATTAGAGATTCAATTATTAAAAAAAGGGTGAAGCTTAATTAAATAAACTTAATTAAAAATAAATTAACCCTTATTTCATGGAACAGACTGAGAGTTTCATCTTGACAAAGGAATGTGAAAATCCCATCACGTTACTCTCTCTACCAAATGTCTCGGAATGTTAGATTTATTCATATTTCAAATCAGATGTTTTGCCATCCTGGAAAAAAATGAATAGATGATTAACAGGACTCTGTTCAGCAACTAGAATTGGAATATTTATAGAATTTCAAACATACTGAAAACAAGAACTATAGATTAGAAGAGGGGGAAAAAAGGATTATAGTAAAGGAGAAAAAAAAATCAAGTTCACCAAAGAAAGTGGAATCAAAGTCATACTTGTCCCAAAGATGCTTTTTCAAGAGGCAACTGGACTTTTTGGTTTTTCTTTGAAGAAGTTTCACTTCTCATTCAAGAAGCTTTTTCAGTTATCAGACAACTATGACCTGAATGACTGAGAATCTCCACAGACAAAGTCATACTTCTTTTAATAGATGAATGCCAGTTTGGTGCTATAGATAAGGCTATAATTTGGGACTATGAGCAATGGTCTTCTTTAATGAAGAGCTGTGGTGTCTCAGTGGCTTAAAAAACTCTGGAGATGGTCTTTGTTCCAGCATTTGAGTCCCGCCATAGCTTGGCAGAGTGAGCTCCCGTCACTCACCTCAACTTCTGCCAACCTAGCAGTTCGAAGGCATGTCCTATGCAAGTAGACAAATAGGTACCACTTTGTGGGAAGATGAAAAAAGCCAGCATTTTATGTAGATTGTTAGAATTTGCTGGTGATGGCTTTTTTGATAGGCAGCTTTGGTGAAGTGAGAGGGCCCAGGCCTAGATGATTCTGCAGGAAATCTACACCATCTTTCTTGTGTAGAGTAAGGTTGATTATTGTGGCTCACCTTAGAAAAAAAAGACAAACATGAACCAAAGAGGGCTATCAGTCTTAGACAGCCAAACCACTATCCTGTATTAACATTGTAGTCTCCCAGCTAATTAACATATGTTAAATAAATAAATGCCTTAATGGATGGAGGATAGCTTGGTGACTTTGAGCCTCCCTCTGCCCCCCACCCATCTAATCAACATCTCAAAAATTTTATTTACACTATTATGTAAACCTGCATGGAATAAATAAATATGGAATATACAATAAATCTAAAAATAAACAAACCAACCAATCACTGGAGTTAATATATCTAACACATTATCTGAGCTGTTGTGAAACATATAGTTTGAGTCCAAAATGTTGCTATTTTTGTCATTTTTCCTATTTTCGTCATTTTTGCTACTTTTGTTAAACCATGGAAAACAGATAATCCTACTGATTTTACAGGAAGTAACTTTTTCTCACTGCATTATAATCCTAACAAATTTACCCTAAAGCTATTTTTTTTTCACTTAGACAGGAATGTATATCTGTACTACAGCAACTTCGGATGAAATATTAATTATTTCTCTGCGGGTTACGGTGTTTGAATGTATTAGCAAATCTTTTTCAAGCCCTATCCTTAATTTTAATTTAAAAACATAGAAAATAAACATGCATAACTTGCATCTATCATTACAATGAAGTTTATTTTTATTGTAATCTTTTAACATGAAAGTACTGCGGTGTTTTTGCTATACCAATTTAAGTTTGATGCTGAAGCTGCTGCTTTTAGGAGGAACAAAATATCTACCTTCCTGATGATCATGGAAGAGAACGGTTCCTACCAATGATAGCTTTAAGTAACAAAGGCATGCCTCATTTGAATGCGAGTATATTGTCTACCACAAAACACTTTAACTATGTAAGCACGCCATGATGTTTTTATGAGTCAGCAAATTTCTTATAAATTGCTTGCAGAGAAGTTTGAGAAGATCAAGGGTCTTTTGCCTACTTTACAAAGAAATAGGCATTTTGCTTTACATTCCAGTCTTCAACTGGCTGGTTTTAATTCAAACACACCACAAACAAAAGCATTGTTCCATGATTTTAACACACTGAATTGAAACTACCAACTGTCTGAATCTATGATTCACCAGGATTTGGCAAAGAAGGAAATGAGAATTGCTGTGGAAACATGGACACCTTTTAAGAGGGTGGATAATTGTATTGTGGGGTTCTTGATGCTCTATGAGCTTGGTGGTTTTCTTGCAGACACTACATTACCAATCTAGTCACATCAGTACATTAGTAATGAAACATTTCCAAAAAAAACCTACCAAGCTCAGAGAGCAACAAGGACACCACAGTTCAACCATGAGCTACAGATATTCTCTTCTATAGATAATTGAATGTTGAAATGGGGTAGGAGCTGGGAGATGAGCTGGCAACATCGTTGTCCCATTATGGACTATCCTGGCAAATTACCAGAATAGCAGATGTTTTTCAACAAGAAGCTTTAAGCAACCTGATTGCCCAGTCCACCACATGTATTCTGAATCCAGTCGTGGAGAAAATAGATACTTATCATGCTGTGAAACTAATTTTCTGGATTTGTGCACTCACACTGAACCATACATTAGCTTCAGGGGTTGAGTTTGCCCAGTGGAATAGGCTAAATTGTCAACGGCTATTTTGCTTCATGCAAATACAATCACTGAGCTACAAATTAGTTAAGTGCATATTAATTTTCTGTATCATATTTCTTTCAAACTAAGTTTCAATATTATTCCCATTTTCATCATTCCCTTTCTGGATTTTTGTGAAGCTCTACATCCAGCTGTAATGCTTAAATTTTATTTGGGAAACACAGCTAGTACCATTAATTTATGGTACAGAAAACTGACTTAATTTAATAAGACATTTAAAATTTGGGTCCCAATAGCTGGCAAATATTGAGGTTGGGTTTGCCCAAGATGTACACATACATGTACAATAGCAATAGCACTTAGCACTTAGCCTTATATACCACTTTATAGTGCTTTACAGCCTTCTCTAAGCAATTTTACAGAGTCAGCATATTGCCCCCAATGATCTGGGTCCTCATTTGACCCAACTCAGAAGGATGGAAGACTGAGTCAACCTTGAGCCTGGTGAGATTCGAACTGCCAAATTGCAGGCAGCTGGCAGTCAGCAGAAATGGCCTGCAATACTGCACTTTAACCACTGCGCCATTGAGGCTTAGTAGAAAAGGAACCTACCCTCCTATTTTGTGTCTGTTATAACCACTGTGTATTTTTTAAAGTGTTGCCTGTATTATTGTTACTATCTTATTTTCAAGTAATTTTACTGTATTTTATGTCTACTTCTTTTATTAATAACTACATGTTTGTATAATTTTTATTATAGTGTTCTCTGGCCTGAAGGCTGTAAATTCTACCTTTCAAAATAAAATTACAATTTGATCATCAACATACTTACTTAGAAAGAAGTCCTATAAAAATAATTGACCTCACTCTTAATAAATCTGCATACACTCAAACTGTACATCTCCAAAATACTATTTTATTCATATGCAAATCTGTACATCTAAATGATTCATATTATTAAGGATCTAAAAGGAAAATAATTTAAATAGCAGGCACAGCTCTTTCTCCTTAAAAGCAAGCGTTCTTGTTCTATTCTAACCATGCTGAATAACCACTGTTTAGTTTAATGGAACTAGCATGAATAAACACAGACATTCATTTAACATGGAGCAGAAACAAAACATAAATTATATTGCTATTCTTATCATTAGTAATGGCAGTAGTAGTATACCATTCTGGACAAGTGGTTATCTAGTATCTTAAAAGCCTAGTTTCCTATAAATCAAATACCTTGAAATTGTGCTATTTTTTTTCCTATGTAATACTAGGCTAAGATTAATTTAAAAGATCCTTCTGGAATTTACACTGAAATATTCTCATCCAAGATCCTGATAATTACTGCAAAGGAATTTCCCTTGATATGAATGACTGAAGCGCAGCTATATGTGCACTTATAGCTCAAGTTTTTTAAAAATGAAATCTATAAATGTACTCTCATTTTTCCTCATGAATTTATTATTTTTTAACCTATAATCTTATTTATACTCAGAAAAAAAACACCCCACACAATTCACTAAATATTCTGGCCTACACTAGTAAACAAACTTCAACGCTTAGAAGGATGTAATGCTTAATAGGGATGTAATGCTTTTCCCACAAATTGTCTAAAACAGGGGTCTCCAATCTTGGTCCCTTTAAGACTTGTGGACTTCAACTCCAGGAACTCTGGTAGTTGAAGTCCACAAGTCTTAAAGGGACCAAGGTTGGAGACCCCTGGTCTAAAATAAATAAATCATGTTAGCATCAGTCCTATGAAAGATGAAATGAATCTTTAATGACATTTCACAACTCAAATTGTGATTGATAAATATAATGTAAAATGCAAAAACTGGAGATGAAATCAGGCTTCACATTTTCCATTCTAGAATTTGGGGTAATTATATTAACTCTTAAGCATCTAAACCAAGAATTAAGCTAAGAAAGTGTGGGCAAAAGGTTCTTGATTACCTTAGATTGACTATCTAGCATCCCCAGAAATGTAGGTGGATCGTCTCCCAGCAAAGCTACTGTATTTCCCCAACTGTTTCCTTTTCTGGCAGAAACATTTAAAGAATTCTAGAAAGAGTGCAGAAAAGAGCAACAAAAATGATTAGGGGGCTGGAGGCTAAAATATAAAGAATGGTTGCTGGAAATCGGTATGACTAGTCTGATGAAAAGAAGGACTGGGGTGACATGATAGCAGTGTTCCAATATCTCAGGGGTTGCCACTAAGAAGGGGGAATCAAGCTATTCTCCAAAGCACCTGAAGGCAGAACAAGAAGCAATGGATGGAAACTAATCAAGGATAGAAGCAACCTAGAACTAAGGAGAAATTTCCTGACAGTTAGAACAATCAATGTGGAACAACTTGCCTCCAGAAGTTGTGAATGCTCCAACACTGGAAGTTTTAAAGAAGAGATTGGACAACAATTTGCCTGAAGTGGTGTAGGGTTTCCTGCCTAAGCAGTGGGGTGGACTAGAAGACTTCCAAGGTCCCTTCCAACCCTGTTATTCTATTCTATTCTATTCTATTCTATTCTATTCTATTCTATTCTATTCTATTCTATTCTATTCTATTCTATTCTATTCTATTCCCCAAAGAACAAACTATTGGATTATTGTTATTCAGTGACCAAAGAAAATAATTAAACAGTAAAATTGAGGATGTTTTTTGCATATCTAGTTGTTTCAGTTCATTTCATTCAGGTTATCTTTTCAAGCAAAGATAAATAATTTCAGAATTAGACACTTAGGCTGAAAGCCTATGATTTTCAACCAATGAAAATTCCCCATGAGTGATTGATTATATGCCTTCAATCAATACTGATTCTTAGGAATCTTATAAGTAGATTTTTCTCCATGACAAATCTATCACTGATCTGGTCTTTCAGATTATGTGGTAGAACATCCATGGCTATTGTAATGCATTGATTTATGTTCCTGGTGGTCATTTTCTTATCTTTCTTTTTTTTATCTTTCCCAGCATTAGAGCCAAATAATTCACCTATACTGAATATAATGAAGTTTGCTTTTAAGTAAATAGAAGTTATACAAATGCACTGCTATTATTTCAAATGCATACCTCAAATATTTGTGCCAAGTGTGGAACTATTTTGCTGTTCTATATGTATCGTTCAACTATTTCAAAATAATTTTTAATGTTGCAAGACATTTCTAAGACATAATTGGCAATGATTCAGTCATGCGTTGGATTAGATCAAAAGATTAGAAGCTATTTGATATTCCACTCAAGTTTTTTTTTTAACTCCCAAGGTTGTATTTAGCCTTCATATCACAATTCTAGAATATTTTTGATTCCTGCTGGCCATCACTTTAGAACAATGGTTAAGTGAATTCAACAGGAATTCTAATTTGATTTTAGTATGCTAAATGTGCATTTACAACTCCTTTTTTTGAGGAAGGTACCACATTTACAATAGTTCCCTAGATTGTTGCATAAGCATTTTATTGTGGATTAGCATGTACTACAAACTTGGATAGTAGACAAAAATTCATTTTCAGCAATCATTATGGTGAGGAATCATGTTGGTTTGGCTTCAAATATTTGTATCTCAAGCAAATATTTTTTGAACTTTAGTGACCAAAACTATATGAGCATCAATCATTTTTTTTACAGTCTGAATACTCTTCAAATGCAGCAGTGTTGTCTAGAAAGATTGAGAGTTTTATCAACCCTATTCACAGCTCCAATATTTCAAATGTCTTACTTATAGTTGTATCACATTGTGTCAGAGTTCAAAATACATTATCTGGCATAAAAAATTATTTCTTCTTGACAATGTATTATTTTAGATCAGCAGAAAGACTTATGAGTTACATAACATAACATAATAACATAGCTGGAAGGGACCTTGGAGTTCTTCTAGTCCAACCCCCTCCCCAGGCAGGAAACCCTACACCATTTCAGACAAATGGTTATCTAATCTCTTCTTAAAAACTTCCAGTGTTGGAGCATTCACAACTTCTGGAGGCAAGTTGTTCCACATTGATTGTTCTAACTGTCAGGAAATTTCTCCTTAGTTCTAAGTTGCTTCTCTCCTTGATTAGTTTCCACCCATTGCTTCCTGTCCTGCCCTCAGGTGCTTTGGAGAATAGCTTGACTCCCTCTTCTTTGTGGCAGCCCCTGAGATATTGGAACACTGCTATCATATCTCCCCTAGTCCTTCTTTTCATTAAGTTAGACATAACCAGTTCCTGCAATCATTCTTCATATGTTTTAGTCTACAGTCTCATAATCATCTTTGTTGCTCTTCTCTGCACTCTTTCTAGAGTCTCAATATCTTTTTTACATTATGGCAACCAAAACTGAATGCAGTATTCCAAGTGTGGCCTTACCAAGGCATTATGAAATGGTATTAACACTTCACGTGATCTTGATTCTATCCCTCTGTTTATGCAGCCCAGAAATGTGTTGGATTTTTTGGCAGCTGCTGCACACTACTGGCTCATATCTAAATGGTTGTTCACTAGGACTCCAAGATCCCTCTCACAGTTACTACTATTGACCAAGGTACTACATGTCTAAATGTAGAACCTTACTTTTTTCACTGCTGAATTTCATTTTGTTAGATAGCACCCAATGTTCAAATCTGTCAAGATCCTTCTGTATCTTGAGCCTATCTTCTGGAATGTTGGCTATTCCTGCCAGCTTGGTGTCATCTGCAAATTTGATGAGTTCCCCACCTATCCCCTTGTCCAAGTCATTGATGAAGATGTTGAAGAGTCCTGGGCCTAAAACAGAGCCTTGGGATACTCCACTGCATACTTCCTTCCATGTGGATGTAATTCCATTGAGGACTACACGTTGAGTGCGGTTGGTCAGCCAGTTACGAATCCATCTGGTGGTGATGCTGTCTAACCCACATTTTTCTACTTTATCTAGTAGTAGGTTATGGTCTACTTTATTAAGTTCTTTTGGTAATGTCATGAATGAACAATCAGACCTATAGATGCAGAATTCAAGCTAGCTACTTTATCACATTCTGCCTATAATATATTAATCTCTCTAGACTAGCAACCTGCATAAATAGCTAAGGCTCCAAACTAAACATACTCTTGAGGCCTCCTCCCTTCCAAGTTGGTTCCTCCTCAACAGATATTCAGCTAAGCAAGTAAAGGTTTCAAATAGTAAATTCATGGGATGTCACAATAAGATTGTTCCATCAATTTGAAACATTTGGTATGTTGGCCAAATGTTTGGAATGATTTGAATGACATTTTTATTCAGAAGTTAATGTGGATTGTAGAAATATTGTTTGTGGCCTCTACATGTCCAACTGAGTACAAAAGTATAAACTCAAAATCCCCTCATCTCAAATTGAGTAATATTTATGAAGGCAGTGGATAGGATTAAGGATTATTTAAATGACCATGTTATCCTACCATCATGGATTTTTTCATGAATATGTATGTGTTGGTATCTTTTTATCTATTTATTGATATTTATTTATTTAACATATGTTATCTACACAGGTCATACAGGATTATGAAGTGTAGACTACCTCCACAATGGTATACTCTGAGCAACATTCTATCTTAACAGAAGTGACTAAAAGTCTACACACATGATAACCAAATAGGATATGGCTTCCCTCATGGTCAAAAACTACAGAGTTAACAATTAGATTACAATAGAGTTTTTTAAGAACTCACTGAGAAAAGATATTGGCTCCTGGATCCATATTTTGCAATTAAACATAAAAGGTTTAAGTAGAAATAGTGAGTACTTAAGCAGACTGGCCATTGATAATAGGATAGATATTGTAAGTTATTATGCTACAAGAAACTCATTTTAATTACTTCAGAAAATTACAAAAAGTTACATTTTCACAAGTGTAGAAAATTTCCTGAGGGAAATTATGGAATTGATTGGTCAGTAGTAGTGGTTGGATTCACTTTATCAACACCCATACAATGATCAGGCTTGAAAATGAGTGCAGACTAGCAACTTTGGGGCAACTTTTGATCTCCATTCCCAATTCCTACAGATACTGAAAAATATTTTAAATGTATGTAAGACTGTTCAGAAAAAAATGTTGCCATAAACTAATCTAACTGTACCTATGATGAAAATGAAATCTGATTTTTTTTACAGACTCTTCTCTGTTAAGATTAATTCATTTACCTGATATTTTATAATCATTTCCTAAACTAATTTCTTATTTTATCCATGGTAGACCAATGCAGATAATAGAAATTGCAATTTACAACCAAAAATGCACTGATAAAAAGAGCAAAACAGATGTTTATTATCCATCAGAGAATTAGAGGATTATAGGTATTCCTTCTATTCACCAAGTATGTATATAATTCAAGTTATCACTCTGTCAAATATAATATTATGTTCCATTCTGTTTTTGGAGTGTTTATATTATCACTTTGGTTGTTATATTTGATCTTATTATTGTGTGAGACAGATTATGTAGGAGTATCACAAATACATGTGAAAGCATAGATTCTTTTCACCCAATTAGCAGTTGTCAGGATGGAGACTGGATATGACTCCCTGGAAAATTTGATAATTAAGGGATAACAAAGTTGATTCAGGCCACTATTTCAGGTGAGGCAGGTTATAAAAGTAACAGTGTTTTTTAATAGTAATTTTGTATTGATGATGTATATTTGTTTGATTAACTTTTTAATGATTAAAGGGGACAGAAAAGCGCTTGCTAACAAATATAAATGGAAATGAATGCTTAAATATTATTTTGAGCCTCTTAAAATGGGAAAATGGATGGTAATTGCACAGAGGAAGGAGGCAAATATGGTCAAAAGGCATCAGTATATTCACTTAATGCAAAGAAGAATTGTAATGCCATTTCAACTTCCGCTGTTCTGTACCAGAAATGAAATAGTATTTTTTTCTCTTAATGTGTTGCCATTTTTAAAATAGGCAAAATTGGTTGCTGTTGTTTTTTTTAGAGTAGCTCAGGAATAATAGTAAAAAATGGTAGAATGATTCTGCCTCCCATCTGGTGAAGCAGTTAAAATAAATAAATAAAAAGATGTACTTTCATCAGCTGTAATACAATGAAATCCAAAAATCAGGGATTTTAGCCTGAAGAAGACAGTAGGGTAGGGTTGACATTAGGTAGAGATGTGAGTGTCTTTCTTGGAAAACAGGAAAAACAAAACAAAATGAAATGAAAGTCACTTTAGTCAATGTTTATTACCTATCTTTCTTTTTTTTAAAAATGCTGCAAATAATATTTAGGAAAATTTTATTGGCATTACTGTATGGGAAAGTTCCTTTAAGTAATGAATTAAAATCATCTTGCTAATCATCTTACCAACTCCTTCAGGTCTAGGACAACTTGCTGCCAATGTGTTGTGACCCAGGCCCAAGTAGGTAGTAGGAAGTTCAGTCAGTGTAAACTTTATTAGAGCAGCTGAGAATTAATTCATTCTCAGCACAGTCCAACTAAATTAAAGCAAATTCCTCCCAACACAATTCCTCAGTCCTATCACCAACCTTGGCCCAATTAGGCAAACTACCAAAGGCCTTTCTTGGCAAAAGTTCAGAAGACACTGATACAAAACAAATGCAACAAGACAAAGCTATCAACATTGTTTTCTGGCAAAGAGCCCAAATGCCATTGCTGGTCTTTTAAGCCTTATGGGAGGGGTCAATCATCTCTTGGCCCTACTCCCGAGTCATCCACTTTGCTTTAGCTGCTCTTGCCTTCTGGAAGCTCTTCTCATGTGTGCATTAGGAACAGGCTCCTCCTGTTCCTCTGCCTCACTACTGTCAGCCTCTGGAGGCTCTGGAGTCTGCACCTCACTCCCCGATGGCCCTGGCCCCACCTCTGCCTCTAACGCAGAGCCCTCATCCGGACCTTCCCCAGCCTCCAGGACTGCCCCATGTTCTTCCTCAGCCTCATCACTGTCTGACTCCACTGCCAGCTCCACAGGCTGCCAGAGGACCACAACACAATGGCTCAGACAAATGGCTATCCAATCTCTTCTTAGAAACCTCCAGTGATGGAGCACTCACAACTTCTGAAGGCAAGCCATTCCATTGGTTGATTATTCTCACTGTTAGGAAAGTTCTAGGTTGGTTCTCTCCCTGATTAGCTTCCATTCATCCAGTAGCTTCTTCTCCTGCCTTCAGGTGCTTTGGAGAATAGGTTGACTCCTTCTTCATTGTAGCAGTCCTTCAAATATTACAACCATACTATCAAGTCACCCTAATCCTTCTTTTCAATTCCTTCAACTGTTCATGTGTTTTAACCTCCAGTCCTCAATCATCTTTGTTGCTTTTCTCTGCACTCTTTCTAAGGTCTCAACATCTTTTTATATCTACTCAAAACATATTTTCTATATCTGCAAACCTGGAGTACCCTGGGTATTTTCTGTACTATCCCAAAGGAGAGGGAGGGATTCTGCTCAGCAAGTTATTTCACTACCTTCATTGACCTAACAGTAGCATTGATACAATCCTGAGAGAAAGATTGTACATGAAATTAGGCGAGACTTCAACTGATTGTCACTTAGACAGATTGTGCTACTCTGCAGGAATACCTATGTTCATTTGATGACAGTGGAGTCCTCATTATCCTATCCTCATCACAATATGAATTAAAGAGTGCTGTATCCTTGCCCCATTACTGTTAAGCTTCCTTTTTAATTGCATTTTTCAGGATGTGTTAATTAACACATTTCCTCCCCTACAGCTGACACACAAATCCATCTCTGTCTTACTATATGCTTCTCTTGCCATCCTTTCTCCCTCTCAAATAGGATTTCAAAGAAGCCTCCAAACATTAGCTAACTTCTTCTACCATGAACATTTAATAATTATTCAATAGCAAAACCGATCCTAAAGGACTTTTCAACTGCCAATGTAAACAGCAAATAAATGTATCTCAAAAAGATGACACCAAGTGTTTTAAATATCTAGGTATTACCTTCTGTTTATTCTCCACCTGAAAACAACAAATCATCAAGATACTATTGTATGCCAGAGGGCTTCAGAGGTAATAATCAGATATATTAGCTGTACAGACAATAAATTAATAGAATAGAATAGAATTTTTATTGGCCAAGTATGATTGGACACACAAGGAATTTGTCTTGGTGCATATGCTCTCAGTGTACATAAAAGAAAAGATACGTTCATCAAGGTACAACATTTACAACACAATTGATGGTCAATATATCAATATAAATCATAAGGATTGCCAGCAACAAGTTATAGTCATACAGTCATAAATGGAAAGAGATTGGTGATGGGAACTATGAGAAGATTAATAGTAGTGCAGATTCAGTAAATAGTTTGACAGTGTTGATGAAATTATTTGTTTAGCAGAGTGATGGCCTTCAGGAAAAAACTGTTCTTGTGTCTAGTTGTTCTGGTGTGCAGTGCTCTATAGTGTCGTTTGAGGGTAGTAGTTGAAACAGTTTATGTCCAGGATGCATTAATTGTTAATTGTTTAGCATTAAAGTAATCACACTTTTGTTCTGTGCTGCACCATACTGACCTGGAAAAGGATATAATATACCTAAAAGTACTACAGTCAAAGTGCATAACAACCATCCTGCAAACTTTCAGATTCAGCCTGCTAGTTTTAAGAAGAATTGAACTAGGATCTCCTTCTCCAGTTATTTGCATGAAGTGACCTCTCTTCTGCTTGGCCAAAGTATTAATAGTGACGATTGTAGATTAAGCTATTTCTAAGATAGAACAATATATAAATTTATTTATTTATTTATTATTTAAATTTTTATACCGCCCTTCTCCCGAAGGACTCAGGGCGGTTTACAGGCAGATAAAATAAACAGTACTATTACAAAATAAATACTATTAAAATACCACTAAAAAACTTATTCAATTTGGCCGCAATTAAAATTTAGCAAATAATAAAACCCATTAAAAACCCATTAAAAACCCATTTAAAACCCCTTAAAAACCCACGAATTTAAAAACTAATCCAGTCCTGCGTAGATGAATAGATATGTTTTAAGCTCGCGACGGAAGGTTCGGAGGTCCGGAAGTTGACGAAGTCCTGGGGGGAGTTCGTTCCAGAGGGTGGGAGCCCCCACAGAGAAGGCCCTTCCCCTGGGTGTCGCCAGACGACACTGTCTCGCTGACGGCACCCTGAGGAGTCCCTCTCTGTGAGAGCGCACGGGTCGGTGAGAGGTATCCGGTAGCAATTTATAAATTGATGGACATAAAATCCTCAAATATATGCTAGAAGTTTTTTTTTTAACTTGATATTTTTGGTACTTTCAACTAAAAAAAAGAAAAAAGTGTTATCTGCCCTTTCACATTAGCAGGCACGCTATCAAGGTTAATATCCTACTATTTAAATTTGAGAAGGGGTGATTTAAAAATTGAGTATTTCCTATTTAGATTGTCATTGCATGGTTCAGAAGTACTGTAGTTGAATCAGTTGAATCATGAGGCATGAGGTTTGGTGATCAATTCTAAAATACCTTCTTGCCAGATGTATAGACTGAACATAGAACATGGAATAATAGAGTTGGAAGGAACCTTGGAGATCTTCAACTCCCTGCTCAAACAGGAGACCCTATATCATTTGGGACAAATGGTTGTCCAGTCTCTATTTGAAAGCCTCCAGTGATGGAGCACCCACAACTTCTTAAAGCAAGCTATTCCATTGGTTGACTGCTCTCACCATTAGGAAATGTATCCTTAGTTCTAGGTTGCTTCTTTCCTTGGTTAGTTTCTAACCATTGTTTCTTGTCTTGCCTTTTGGTGCTTTGAAAAATAGTTTGACCCCCTCATCTAAGATTGTATACTTTTTTTAAAAAAAAATAGCAAATACCTCCATTGACAGTTCTTTAAAAAGTTGCTAAATTTTGCCTATTGCAATCCCCCACTCCCCAAATCATCAAGTTTAAATGATCAGGGCTGGGATGCCTAGATGCAGCTACTCAATGTTATTGATTGTCTTCCTATTTATTTTAGGCGAAGTGCGATGTCCCCACAAAATTTTCAACCAATTGCTGAGAGGAAAGTCTTTCCAATAACTGATGCCCAACATCAGGGCAAAGATTCCAAGAGACCAAAAGCAGTTGCTGAAGTAAAGCCACTTTTGAGTATCTGAAATTAAAAGCGGGCATCAAAATTTAGGTTGGTCTAATTTGACTTCCCTCAGTGCTGCTTCCAATTGCATATGCTTTTCAGATGTTGTAAACAGAATCAGTAGCTTCAGACAAATTTAGGATTATTTATGCTTCACTACTTTTTGGTCACTGGAAATGGTCTGGCTGCAAACTGTAGGCTGTGCTACCAGCAAGATGCTATTAATCTCAGAAACTCTACCTGCTTCTTTCTGCTGGCCTTTCTGCAGCTGTGCCAATCTACTAAAGTGAATTATAGCAACAGCCATTGTAAAACAGGGCACCAAGCCACATTCTAGCATGCAGAGATTACATTAACTGCATTATCTATTTTATCTGCAGGAGTTTGCTGACCCTCTTCTCTCTCTCTCTCTCTCTCTCTCTCTCTCCCCCCCCCCCTTTTTCATTTTAGGATCATGGTGTTCTCTTGACATAGAACAGAACTGGAGGCAGCAACTTTCTTTCTGAGTTCTAATTGCCTTAACCTGCTAACAGTAGGAGAATTCATTTGCTTTCCATCTTACTTTTGCTCTTTTTGGAAAAGCAAGCAGAGGCTGTTATCTGTCATGCCAGCCTGCCAAATCCTCATTAGTATCTCTACTCTCCAACAATTTTGTTCCCAAGTTCTGGTGTAAGACTATTTCTCCAATTGAAAGAATTCTTTGAAGGCAATGGTTCCACTGCCATTGCTTGCTATTTGTAGATGATGGAAGGCACAGAAAGCAAAATCCCCCCTTCCACAGGCATCCATTTTTAAATAAATGACCCCAGGTTTCCCCCCCCCCACTTTTTAACAAGGAAAGGGGGTCAGAAATGTTTTGTGTGCTAGAATACTCCAGTGTTGGGTTACAAGGAAGTCAAGTAGAATGGAAGCAGTGAACTAAGGAGTTGAGACCCAGTTATATGATACTGAGCTATATGCAGACAAAGCTAGCAGCCAGGAACCTGTAGGCAGTCAAGCAAGCAGACAAAAGTACAGAAAGACTGAGCAATGGAGTAGCTATAATATTATCCTAAATCATGAGAGCAGCAGTGAACAGAAAGTCATTTTCAAAGTTCCTCACAAAACTAAACAGACACTCCTTGACAGTTTTACTTCTTTGGACATTGAGTTTGAATTCCCTGGTAGAGTTACATCTTTGTCTCCAAAAAAAAAAGGACTATAGGATTACCATTTCCAGTTTATACATTTCTGAATGAGCACTTAGAAAACAACACCATTAGAGTATTCAATATATTCAACATTAGACTTTCTATCACCTTTTTTTTTGCTGCATCAAATTGGAATTTTGCAATCCTATTAAAGTATCTATTTCTTTCAGGGCACCATTGAAAAGGAAGTTTTGAGCCCATTAAAAGTTTCTCAGCTACCAAGAAGGCCACTCAAAATCAAGTTTTATTTTTTTAATTCAGTATAGTTGAAGCTCAGCATGCACAGTAGCTTCGTAGTATTTGTTGTGGTCTGTCAGCAGCCTATGGAGCTGGCAACGGAGTCGGACGCGATGAGGCTGAGGTGAGGCCAGGGCCATTGGGAAGTGAGGTGCGGACTCCAGAGCATCCAGAGACTGGTAGTAGTGAGGTAGAGGAACAGGAGGAGCCTGTTCCTAATGCATGCATGAGAAAAGCTGCCAGAAGGCAAGAGCAGGTCAAGCAGAGAGGACAACTCGGGAGTAGGGCAAAACGATGATTGGCCCCTCCCATAAGGCTTAAAACAGACCAGCACCGGCATTTCAGCTTTTCTGGAAAACAACGTTGTAGCTGTGTCTTCTGCTTCATCTTCTGCTTCATATACGTCTTTGTTTTAGTGGGTTCTGGACGTTTGCCAGGAAGTTTGCCTAATTGGACTAAGGTTTGTGAGATAACTGAGGAATTTGTGTTGGGAGGCATTTATTTTACTTTGAGTTGAATGACACTGGGAATGAAGTAATTCCCAGCTGTTCCAATAAAGTTTGTTTTTCCACAGACTAAGTTTATTACTACCTACTTAGGCCTGGGTCACAAAAGTATTATTTTAAGTATATGGTCTAATTGGCTGGCCTAATAGCATTTTCTGGTGTGGTTTTTCCAATGTCAACCTTTATGCCTGGATGGAAATGCTTATGGAAACATTAATGGGAAGTGTTTTCATACAATGTATCGGTGTAATTTTTTTTTTATTCTGAAAAACAGATAATGTAGAGGAAAGTCCTATTCCATAATAGGCTTGTCAGCTGGAGAGCCTGGGTATAAGGCAGGGGTGAAATCTAGCAGGTTCCGACAAGTTCTGGAGAATTAGTAGCAGAAATTTTGAGCAGTTTGGAGAACCGGCAAATACCACCTCTGGCTGGCCCCAGAGTGGGGAGGGAATGAGGATTTTGCAGCATTCTTCCCCAGGAGTGGGTTGGAAATAGAGATTTTGCAGTAGCCTTCCCTTGCCAAGCCTGCCAAGCCATGCCCACCAAGCCACACCCCGCCCACCAAGCAACACCCACAGAACTAGTAGTTAAAAAAAATGAATTCCACCACTGGAAGGACTTCTTGTCAGCCTGGGCAAAAGGTCTTGTCTCTCCAATCCTCTCATTAAAGCAGGACTCTTGAAACAGAAAACATTTCAAAAGGAACTTTTTTTGGAAGATGGCTATAGCAAGAGATCTAGGCAGGAATTAAGTTTCCCACTTAAAAACAGTAAATTAAATCAGTGCAGACAGAGCCCCTCCCAAAGTCCAGTACACCATCAAGCCAACCCTGATATGTAATTTATTTTATTTATTTATTTATAATAAAAATTTTATACCGCCCTTCTCCCGAACGACTCAGGGCGGTGTAGAGCCATCTTAAAATACAGCGAATAAATAACAAATTTAAAAAGAATTTAAAAATGTTCTTTCTGCGCCAACTCAGTAAGCTCAAACTGCCCAAGGAGCTGCTGATCCAATTCTACAGAGGAATTATTGAGTCTGTCATTTGCACCTCTATAACTGTCTGGTTCGGTTCTGCAACCCAACAAGAAAAACACAGACTTCAGAGGATAATTAGAACTGCAGAAAAAATAATTGCTACCAACTTGCCTTCCATTGAGGACCTGTATACTGCACGAATCAAGAAGAGGGCCGTGAAAATATTTGCAGATCCCTCGCATCCTGGACATAAACTGTTTCAACTCCTACCCTCAAAACGACGCTATAGAGCACTGCACACCAGAACAACTAGACACAAGAACAGTTTTTTCCCGAAGGCCATCACTCTGCTAAACAAATAATTCCCTCAACACTGTCAGACTATTTACTGAATCTGCACTACTATTAATCGTTTCATAGTTCCCATCACCAATCTCTTTCCACTTATGACTGTATGACTATAACTTGTTGCTGGCAATCCTTAAGATTTATATTGATATATTGATCATCAATTGTGTTGTAAATGTTGTACCTTGATGAACGTATCTTTTCTTTTATGTACACTGAGAGCATATGCACCAAGACAAATTCCTTGTGTGTCCAATCACACTTGGCCAATAAAATTCTATTCTATTCTATTCTATTCTATTCTATTCTATTCTATTCTATTCTATTCTATTCTATTCTATTCTATTCTATTCTATTCTAAAACAAATATTTAACAAGGCAATCAGCTAAAACGGTCTAAGACCGGCTTAAAATCCCTTAAAATTACAATTAAAATACATTTAAAATATACTTAGGCTAGTCCCGCCCGATGAAATAATAAAGTCTTCAATTCCCGCTTGAAGGTCCTGAGGTCGGGAAGTTGGCGTAAACCCGGAGGCAACTCATTCCAAAGGGCCGGTGCTGCCACAGAGAGGGCTCTCCACCTGGGGGCCGCCAACCGACATTGTTTGATCGATGGCACCCTGAGAAGGCCCACTCTGTGGGAGCGCACAGGTCATTGGGAAGCTATAGGTGGCAGAAGGCGGTCTCGTAAATATCCCGGTCCTAAGCCATGGAACGCTTTAAAGGTGGTCACTAACACCTTGAAGTGCATCCGGAAGGCTACCGGCAGCCAGTGCAGGCCGCACAAGATAGGTGTTATATGGGAGCAACGCGGTGCTCCCTCTATCACCCGCGCAGCCACATTCTGGACTAGCTGGAGCCTCTTGTTGCTCTTCAAGGGGAGCCCCATGTAGAGAGCATTGCAATAGTCCAGGCGGTAATGATATTATGAGAAACCCAAGCTGAGAAAATGATAAACAGACAACGCTGCTGTTCTTTTCCGGAAAGGAGATAAGGCACTTATCTTGAGACACATTCCTTTCCCCCTCCCAGGCCCTGAAAATTACAGCAAAGCAATGCATGAAATAGAAACAGAAATGTCATACAGAGATTCCCTCCAAGCCTCCCCCCTCCCAACTGAATGCCAGCATCCCTATAGAAATGCATGGGACCTGACACTGGATTCAAGATCTGAGCTGTCACACAATGGGGTGAGCTCCCATTATTTGCTCCAGTTCCTGACCATCTAGCAGTTTGAAAGCATGCAAATGCAAGTAGATTGATAGTTACATTTTGGTGGGAAGGTAACAGCATTCCATGCACCTTTGGCATATAGCCAATGTTGGCCATATGACCAGTGGTGGGATTCAGCTAATTTGCACCCCTTCGGGAGAACCGGTTGTTAACTTTCTGAGCAGTTTGGCAAACTGGTTGTTGGAAGAAATCATTAGGGCAGAGAACCGGTTGTTAAATTACTTGAATCCCACCACTGCATATGACCATGGAAAATGTTTTCAGACAATTTATTTATTTATTTATTTGTCAAAAACGTATTAGGTAATATCTCTCTAAGTATAAGCATGAATTGAATACATAAAATATATACAAATAGAGGAAATATTAGGACAGGGACGGTAGGCATGTTGGTGCTTTTATGCACGCCCCTTACAGACCTCTTAGGAATGGGGTGAGGTCAACAGTAGACAGTCTTAGGTTAAAATTTTGGGGTTTTGAGATGAAACCACAGAGTCAGGTAGTGCATTCCAGGCACTGACCGCTCTGTTGCTGAAGTCGTATTTTCTGCAATTGAGTTTGGAGCGGTTCACTTTAAGTTTGTATCTATTGTGTGCTCGTGTACTGTTGCTGTTGAAGCTGAAGTAGTCATTGAGAGGTAGGACATTGTGGCAGATAATTTTATGAGCTATACTCAGGTCAGACCAAAGATGGCGTAGTTCTAAGTTTTCTAGGCCCAGAATTTCAAGTCTGGTGGCATAAGGTATTTTGTTGCAAGCAGAGGAGTGGAGGACTCTTCTCATGAAATATCTCTGGACACGTTCAATTGTATTAATGTCCGATATGCAGTGTGGGTTCCAGACAGACAATACTGGCTCCCTTGGCCAAGAAACGGAAATGAGGCCTAGTGGAGCTGACTGAAAGGGAAACGTTTCATTACTTTACTTAAGTGCAGGCTGTTCTATTAATATGTATTTGAAATCTGATGGTATCTGGGAGAACACTATCATTTTATTTTATTTTTTAGTTTTAATGTTTCCATTTAATGTAAACCCAGACATAAGTGAACTCTAAAGTTGTTTTTGGTGAATAATTAAATTGGTACCTTAACTTTTCTATTTGTCTTTCTTTCTTCTCAAGATTTGGCAAATGTTTTTTCTACCGTATAAAAATAGAACTGTGCAGCTTTATTTTCAGTTTTAGAGACATCTTAGAAAAGCAGGAACTATTTTCTCTCAAATGAGGGAGTGAGAAGAAATAATGTTAAGCTTATATTTGATTATCTCTTGAGAGTGCTTTCTCTGAAAGGGGAAAAAAAGAAACGAAGATTGTGACTTTCTTTCCTCAAAACATCACCAAAGAGAAATTTTCATTTGCAAACTTCTTTAGTATAGACACTTTAGAAATTCAGTTTGTTACTAAACCTGCTATTAACTTCATCCTGACTAACATGCAGACTGAAATGTAAGTTGAAATAAAGTAGTCTTGCACTCTTTCTGAAAACTACATAGATACAGTGAACATGCTACCTTTTGGTGTCTTCTAAGGTGACTAATTTATACAAAATAATGCCCTCTTACACACAGTTATACAAGTAACACAGGAAAAAACCATACATGGATAAACATGTACATGAATCAAATGATAACTGCAGCATCCTCTAAGTAACAAAACAAGATCATTGTCAAAATTAACAAGATCAGCAAATGGTGAAGAAGATTCCACTGCAGCTTTCAAAAACCAAATTAATATTGACATTGTTGTACATCTTTGGGTTAAAGATGTTTGAAGGTATTTTGTTTAAGTGTAGCATGAGCTGAAACTTGAAGGTGTTTCTTAATATATTGTTCTGTGTCCTATAACTTAGCAATAGCACTTAGACTTATATACCACATTATAGTGCTTTACAGCACTCTCTAAATGGTTTACAAATGTCAGCATATTGTCCCAAACGATCTGGGTCCTCATTTTACCGACCTCTGAAAGATGGTAGGCTGAGTAACCTTGACCTGGTCAGGATTGAACTCTGATCTGTGGGCAGAGTTAACCTGCAGTACCACTGCACCACTTGGACTCTCTTTAATGTAGCTTGAAGAGAGTTTGGACTTGACCTTGATTGGAACAAGGATTTCAGAAGCATTGAACTTTATATTTAAAAGTTTAATTGTTATCATAATCTGGCAGAGACACATTAGCTATATCTCCAATGATAAACAAGATATCATCACATAGGATAAATAAATGCAAGGTTATTATTTATTTATGAGAGCCATGATGGTGCAGTGGTTAGAATGCAGTACTTCAGGCTACTTCTGCTGACTGTCAGCTGCCTGCCATTTGGCAGTTCGAATCCCACCAGGCTCGAGGTTGACTCAGCCTTCCGTCCTTCCGAGGTTGGTAAAATGAGGACCCAGATAGTTGGGGGCAATATGCTGACTCTCTAAACCACTTAGGGAGGGCTGTAAAAGCACTGTGAAGTGGTATATAAGTTTAAGTGCTACTGCTATTTATTTAAGCACGTTTAAAAGATGCCCACTTCACATAGTGAATCTGAATGGCATATATAATATTCATTAAAATGATTTTTTTTTTAAAAAAATCCACTAAAGCAACCAATTTAAATTAAAAAAAAATAAAAACTAGTTAAAAATGGTGGCAAAACATATAGCGAGTGCATTACATCAATTGTCGTGCAGCCCCCTGCAAATTCCTCTCTATCGTGGGATCCCAAGCTACTTGACAAAACCATGTTTTAATGGCTTTTCAAAAGGCCCAAAGGATTGAGGGCCAGTCTCAATATCTTCAGGGGTGGGGTGAGGATATACTTCACAGGGCAAGGGCTACAACTGAAAATACTTTCTTCCTAGCTCCCCGCTAACAACAGCCCCTATCTGACAGGACCAACAACATGCTACTCCTTCTGGACCTAATGAGACAGGTAAATGTAAACAAGGTGTTATTTTCTTAGCAGTAATTCTTTCTTATTCCAAGAAATCTACTTGGCTGAATAGGAAGTACACACAAGTTTACTGAAATTCCTGCCCTTGGGTGCCTAGGTGTTGTGTCTGTGCCCCCCGAGCTGGGCCTCCTGCCAGAAAATGACTTGGAAAGTGAGGGGGAAGGGCTGTCAGGACTTACCTTGGGAGCACCGGCTTCCCTGGCTCAGCTCCAGGAGCCAGAGGCAGGCCAGGTGGAGGAGATAATGAGGCCTCCATCTCCTGACTCTTCCCCCCCCAGGCCACGCCTCCATCCCCAGCTGATGGCAATCAGGCCTGGCTGGACCCTAGGTTTCATAGGCAGGAGAGGCGGGAACAACAGAAGCAGGGGTGGGGCAGGCCTAGGAAGTGCTGAGTCATGGAGCCACACCCCACAGGATATAAAGGCAGCAAGAGCTGCTGTGCCTCTTTGTAGCAAGCAAATTAACTGCTTAACTAAGAGCTGAAGTACTGTTTGTTCCTGGGTGACTCATTGATGTTGAGGGAGATAACAGAGACACTTGGCATACGCTCACTAGTTTGCTGCCAGAGCCGATAGTGCCGGCTAATTAAGCCATCACTTGGACAGAGGCGAGTGGGGGGACAGAACACTAGGTATTTTTAGACCAGGGTTCTCCAAACATTCAGCTCCCAGAATTCTCCAGCCAACATGTTGAAGTCCACAAGTCTTAAAGTTGGCAAGTTTGGAAACCTCTGGTCTAGACGATATCAACCTGGCATACAACTAGTGAGTAAATCTGGCACTGCCATGGCATTTAGAGTCTCTATTGTATTTGCCCTCTTCTTCCTTGTTTGTGTCGGTTCCAGAAGTAGCAGTCCGAAGAATATTTTCTGCAGTAAACACTTTTTTTCTACCATAGCCACTTAGGTGGAAAAAAAATCTGTCACCTACTCGCCATCCTCTTCCCCCCCCAAAAAAAAATATAGTAGGGAAAAAGAAATGCTAATATTGATGGCATGGAGATTTTCACATTATAATCTGTAAACACAAAATGTGTTCATTGTCACGCATACTAGAGCCATGATGGCACAATGGTAAGAATGCAATACTTCAGGGCTAACTCACTGCTCATGCCAGGAGTTCGATTTTGAGCTGCTCAGGGTTGACTCAGCCTTCCATCCTTCCATGGTTGGTAAAATGAGGACCCAGATCGTTGGGGACAAGATGCTGACTCTGTGAACTGCTTAGAGATGGCTGTAAAACACTGTGAAGCAGTTTATAAGTCTAAGTGCTATTGCTATTGCTACTAGGGGAAATTAGACACTGACTTTCTGAATTAGCTAGCTGAAGTGTCTAAGATTGCCTTACACAATGTAAGCCACCCTGAGTCTTCGGAGAAGGGCAGGATATGCTATTGCTACTAGGGTAAATTAGACACTGACTTTCTGAATTAGCTAGCTGAAGTGTCTAAGATTGCCTTACACAATGTAAGCCACCCTGAGTCTTCGGAGAAGGGCGGGATATAAATTTAAATAAATAAAAAAAAAGATGGAACCAAATGTCATATCAAATGCACAAAAATGTGCTTTATGTTATAAGATATCAGGAAGGTTTTCTTTGAGTAAAAATGGATACAACCAAATACAACCGTGCATTCACACAGTTATTATACAATCAGTACAAACTCAAGGTAAACCGCTCCAAACTTGATTGCAGAAAATACGACTTCAGCATCAGAGTGGTCAATACCTGGACTGCTCTATGTGACTCCATTGTTACATCCTCAAACCCCCACAACTTTAACATTAAACGGTCTACTGCGGACCTCACCACATTTCTAAGAGGTCCGTAAAGGGGGCGTGCATAAGCGTACCAGCGGGCCTACCATCCCTGTCTTACTGTCCCCATTTATCTGTATTTAGTTCCTCTGATTATGTTTATATTTATACCTATACCTGCTATCTAGTACATGTTCTAAATAAATAAATAAATAAATAAATAAATAAATAAATAAATAAATAAATAAATAAATAAATAAATAAATAAATAAATAAAATAAAATAAAATAAAATAAAATAAAATAAATAAATAAATAAATAAATAAATAAATAAATAAATAAATAAATAAATAAGTAAGTAAGTAAGTAATAAATAAATATTTAGGCATTTACTTTAAGCTTGGTGTAAAGCAGGAAAAAAAATGAATATGGAAAAAAATATCTCTCTAACTTAAATGACAAATTTACCACTAACAGATTTTAAAAACATGAAACCGTTCAGCACAATATGCTACATTATCTTATATAACAACTCAAAGTCTGTGATGAGCTATTAATATTTCCTTGCTGCATATTCACCATTAAATAAAGAGCATTGTGTCAATGCTGTAAAGACTTGCTTTAACAATTAAAAATCAGGTGAGATTGAAGAGGAGTTTGACTTTGGCATCCATCGGATGTAATGTAAGCACGATAGATTTTTCCATCTGCAAACAAAACCCTTTGGTTATTCTATAGAACAAGGGGATTTATGGAGAGGCATAAGAAGCATCACACAATTGCCGAAATATTAAATGTCTGATCAGGTAGCCTGTCTGATTAAACAAGTAACCCATCCGCCTTTCTTGTGGTTAAACAATATGCAGAGATTGAAAGTATCTAGTAAAAACCATCCTTTAATGTCTGGGCTCATAATAGATGATAGAACCTTCCCAATGAAGTGTCCGTATTCATTATAGCTTTTCATTCTGAACTTGGCAGTACTGCTTTCTCTTATCTTTCTCTTTCTGCACATAAGCTGCAATGATGAAGAGAGCTTGTAAGGCTGTACATCAGCCTGACCCGTTCTTTTATCTCACTTTCCCTTTTGTGTAGTTTGACATTAATTAAAATGGCTGGCCTATGTTCTAATAAATATGAACGCTAAATATGCTGACTTAAGGAAATGCTGAGAGTTGTCTTCCATTCCTTCATCTGCTGTACCGGGTCTGATTTCTAAGCCTGAACTTCCTATTAAGGCACATCGACACAGTGTGTTGCCAACCAGGTTCGCCTGGTGCGCCAGTTGCGCCCCTTTCTAGACCGGGATGCCCTGTGCACGGTCACTCACGCCCTCGTGACGTCTCGCCTGGATTATTGCAATGCTCTCTACATGGGGCTCCCCTTGAAGGGCATCCGGAGACTGCAGTTAGTTCAGAATGCGGCTGCGCGGGTTATAGAGGGAGCCCCTCGTGGCTCCCGTATGACACCTATCCTGCGCAGACTGCACTGGCTACCTGTGGCCTTCTGGGTGCGCTTCAAGGTTCTGGTAACCACCTTTAAAGCGCTCCATGGCATAGGGCCGGGTTACTTACGGGACCGTCTACTGCTACCGAATACCTCTCACCGGCCCGTGCGCTCTCACAGAGAGGGACTCCTCAGGGTGCCGTCAGCTAGGCAGTGTCATCTGGCGACGCCCAGGGGAAGGGCCTTCTCTGTGGGGGCTCCCACCCTCTGGAACGAACTCCCCCCAGGACTCCGTCAACTTCCAGACCTCCGAACCTTCCGTCGCGAGCTTAAAACACACCTATTTATCTGCGCGGGACTGGACTAGTTTTTAAATTTTTTAAATTTTAAATTTTTTAAATTTTATAGGGGTTTTAATTGGTTTTAATATTTATATTATTTTTAATAATTAGGCTTTTTGAATATGTCTCTTAATGGTTTTCTTAATTTGTATATATATGTTTTTTATCTGCCTGTGAACCGCCCTGAGTCCTTCGGGAGATAGGGCGGTATATAAATTTGAATAATAAATAAATAAATAAATAAATAAACCAACAACCATAACCAGTCATTTAGTGGGATAAATGGTTGGGGTTTCCATTCTTATTCAGTGGTTTTGAATAACATATGTAGCAGGGGTGGTATTCACTTACCTTCGCTATTGGTTAGCAAATGTGAGCACTCGCATGCACCATCTCCGGAGAGCAGAGCATCAAAAACGGGACGTGATGACGTCTGTGTGGGTGGGTGGAGCCTCCCACAGCAGCCGCTACCAGTTCTCCCGAACCGAATAAAACCGGTTGAATACCACCACTGATATCTGGCCTTCAACATGATAGCTTTTTGGTTCAATTCCCAGTAATGAGAAACCTCAAGTGTCTAGGCCCTCCCAACCAAGGCTTCAGCAGTTGACAGTTGGACAAAGGATATGCCATCTAAATGGCCACTAGATAAAACCACCAAGGGTTTTGAGAGCTTTAGTGAACACATAGGTATCAGTGAACTAACAATCAGCAGAAGCAGAGATAATAGCATCAGTGATTTTTCCTTTCCTCCCTACATATCAATTCTCTGTTACAAATTCTATTGGATTGCTGTGCTTGACTTACCCTACTTGGGCTATCATCAAGCTTGGCTGGCAGATTCAGGAAACCAGAATCACTTGGATTTTTCAAAAGATTTCTAATACAAGTAGACCTTGACTTACAACAGTTTGTTTAGTTGCCATTCAGTGTTACAACAACAGTGAAAAAAGTGACTCATGACCATTTTTCACCCTAAGGACCATTATAGCATCTCTATGGTCCTGTGATCAAAATTCGGACACTTGGCAACTGACTTGTATTTATGGTGGTTGAGTGTCCTAGGGTCATGTGATCACCTTTTTTGACCTTCTGACAAGCAAAACCAATGGGGAAACCAGTTTCACTCAACAACCATGCCACTAATTTAACAAGTGCAGCAATTCACTTAATAACTGTGGCAAGAAAAGTCATAAAATGGGGCAAACTCACTTAACAAATGTATCTCTTAGCAACAGAAATGTTGGGCTCAATTGTGAGCTGTGTTGCATCATTGATTACATGTCCCTTATTGCCACAGTTTGTTCTGTGCAATAAAAATACAACAATGATTCATAATTCTGAAGAAAGTACGGAGATCTCATGGAGATCACTGGCTTTACCCATCATTTTCAAGTTAAAGATAGGAAGCTGTAAACGTAGAATAATTATCTTCTGAGTCTGAGGATGCTAAGGATTTTTCTTGAACTGGGATATGGAGATCACTCTAATTTGAATCCTTTTTAAGGCTTTTCTCTTTACATTGAGAAATAAAGGTCATCATCTGAATGATTCTATAATTGAGATTGGACAACCATTTGTCTGAAATGTGGGTTATAGAGATTTCTGCCTGAGCCGAGGATTGGATTAAAAGATTTCCAAGGTCTCTTCCAACTTCTTCCAACTTCTTCATGTCACAATAAATCATTACCTAGAAATTCACAGACAGGCATAAGCACCCAAATGTTCCTGGATTCCATCTGCTATCAAATCTATCATATATAGTTTGAGTCTATGCATTATAGGATAGACACATTTGTTCTTGATCCACTTGACAGAAATGCTCAATTAGTTGACTTAAACTAGGCATTCAGGTGACTAAACTACCCAATCAATGAGATAAATACAAATAAAGAGTACATACAGTTCAATTCCCAGAGAGGATCTATGAAAACACAGACCACAAAAACAGAATAACACTAAATCAGTGATTGTCACCTACAATGTGCAGTTCAAACCACTGGAATACATTATTAATAAGCTACAGCCTATACTGGACAATGACACTGCATTTTCTTAGGCCTTGGATAGCAGGCCCATAATGTTAACACAAGAAATTACTCAGTCTGGAGCAGACTGAACATAATAATAATTATGACACCAATGGAACTGCAAAAAAACTATGCTACTCGGAACATCATATATTTTAAGAAGATACTTGGTTGATACCTAGGATGCTGGCAGCAACCTGTATCAATCATTAGCACCAGTCAATGGTATTTATGACATTTAAAACAACTGAACATTTAAAAGATCTAACATTTAAAACTTAAACATGAGTTTCATGTTTAATGAATAAAAGAAATAGTAATGATGATGATGATGATGAAAATGAAAATGAAAATGTGATAACTTGACATGGGCATGACTTAAGATGGGAACCATCAAGAAAGAAATGGAAGGTTTAATACTCGCTGCTCAAGAACAAGCACTACAAACTAATGGCGTGAAAGCAAAGATACAAAAATCCACCGACAATCCAAACTGCCGACTTTGCAATGACAAAGTTGAAACTGTTTCACATTTAATATGTGAGTGCAGCAAAATTGTGCAAACTGATTACAAAGCTATACATGACCAAGTTGCTAAACTCATCCACTGGTCATTATATAAAAAGTATAATTACCCCTTATCCAAAAAGTTATGTGAATACAAAGTGGAAAAAGTTGTTGAAAATGAGAAGGTGAAGATCTTGTGGAACTTTCAAATACAGAAAGATTTTCATTTGGAACACAACATGCCAAATATCGCAGTTGTCAAAAACTGAAGTGCACAATTTATTGATATAATTGTACCGGGAGATGCCAGAGTCGAAGAAAAAGAAAAGTAAAAAATCATGAAATATCATGACCTATCCATTGAAACTATGCGATTATGGATGAAACATGTGACAGTGATACCCACCGTCATTGGGGCACTTGGTACCATGTCCAAGAATTTTATAAAATGCATCAAGAAATTGCAGCTTCCTGCTATAACACCAGTGGAACTGCAAAAGACTTTGCTACTCAGAAAACTGTCCATTTTAAGAAGGTACTTGGTTGATACCTAGAATGCTGGCAGCAACCCTTATCAACCATCAACACCAGTCAGTGATATTTGTGATAAATCTGCGATACGTTTTTAAATATTTAGTTGACTGAGTTTCATGTTTAATGAAATAATAATAGTATAATGATACTAAATAGGAACCAGACTCTGAAGTCTACTTTAACTCCACATCACCACCAAGTATAATACCACAGGTCCCAACAAGTGGACATAAACTTTAGAGGTGCCTTTGCATGCTTTTCCTCTAGTGTTATGTATGTCATTGTCTCCCAGCAATAACCCTCAGGATTTTATGTAGGATGAAAAGGACAAATGTTGTGTGAAAGAATTAATGGATACAAGTTTGACATCAAGACTCAAAAGGACAAAGCAATATCACAGCATTTAACATCCCAAGACATCCTACATCACACCTCAATGTGATTGCTTTGGAAAAATGGGACTTTAATAGCATATCCGAGTGAGAAGTTGTTGAACTTACATCCATCAAAAGGTTTCAGGCAATCGTAGGTTTCAATCAACAAAATGAAGTGGGCTTTTTTTTTGACACATTACAATTGATAATTGATAAATACTTGCAATCATTCACTCCATAACCCACCTGTCTATCCTTCTTCTCCTTCACCTCACCACAATTTAAATCCTAAATCAATCTAGCCGTACCACATGTCTGAGGAATTGAACTGCATCAAACAAAAATAAATAATTGAATAAAATTAAAATGCAGTTAGATTCCTTCTGAGGTTACAGACATTATCGCATCATTTTAATAGATGCCATAAGAATAAATGTATGCCACAGAGATGGTTATGTTAACCATCAGCATAGCAGTGTGGTTACCATGTTGTGTGGTGAATTTTATGCTGTCTCCATCCATGTGGCTTTCAGTTTATGTAATGTGATTTTCTATTCTAGCACCTAATCATATAATCTATGTTAATCAAGTTTGTCTTTGCTAATAAAAAAAATGTGAAAAAGAAACAAAACTTGGTCAGCTCAATGCAGGGAATTCTGGGATCCAAGAACTCATCCAGGATTCACTGCCAATTTCAGACCATTATATGCTGCCATTAGCAGCTGCCAAAAAAGCCAACACAGTTCTGGGCTGCATAAACAGAGGGATAGAATCAAGATCATGTGAAGTGTTAATACCATTTTATAATGCCTTGGTAAGGCCACACTTGAAATATTGCATTCAGTTTTGGTCGCCACGATGTAAAAAAGATGTTGAGACTCTAGAAAGAGTGCAGAGAAGAGCAACAAAGATGATTAGAGGACTGGAGGCTAAAACATATGAAGAACGGTTGCAGGAACTCGGTATGTGTAGTTTAATGAAAAGAAGGACTAGGGGAGACATGATAGCAGTGCTCCAGTAGCTCAGGGGCTGCCACAAAGAAGAGGGAGTCAAGCTATTCTCCAAAGCACCTGAAGGCAGGACAAGAAGCAATGGGTGGAAACTAATCAAGGAGAGAAGCAACTTAGAACTAAGGAGAAATTTCCTGACAGAACAATCAATAAGTGGAACAACTTGCTTCCAGAAGTTGTGAATGCTCCAACACTGGAAGTTTTTAAGAAAATGTTGGATAGCCATTTGTCTGAAGTGGTGTAGGGTTTCCTGCCTGGGCAGGGGGTTGGACTAGAAGACCTCCAAGGTCCCTTCCAATCAGGGGTGAAATCTAAAAATTTTCCCTACCAGTTTTGTGGGTGTGGCTTAATTGGTGGGCGTGGCTTGGTGGTCAGATGACTGGGTGGGTGTGGCCAATAACAATAAATAATAAAAATAATAAACAAAGTATAAAAAAACAATGAGGTACCAAAAACCAACTTTCACACACACAACACAACACAATACAACACAACACTACACAACTGACTCACACACAATGTAAAAGCAGCTGCACTTCACACTTCACACAGCTACAAAAAGCTCAAAAACCAACTTTTACACTTTACATACACACAACACAACATAACACAACTGACTCACACACAATGTAAAAGCAGCTACACTTCACACTTCACACAGCCACAAAAAGCTCAAAAACCAACTTTCACACTTTACACACACACAACTGACACACACACAAAATACCACATACAGCTTTCTGAGATTTTATGTTTGTGTAGTTAGAGTGAAACACTACAGAAACAGACCAAATCTCAGAAAGCTGCACAAATATTTTATTTTATTATTTTATTTTATTTTATTTTATTGTGGACTTCAATTCCCAGAGTTCCTCAGCCAGACAGCATTAATCACTCAGTGGTGAAATAGATTAGCTAAATTTAGATTAGTTCTGTCTTGTGCTAAAAGCGAAACTGGGGCTTTCGGGCTGTGAGCAGAGCCATGAGGTCGATCAATAATCAGGTAAGTGGCTTAGACTCTTTTAAAAAGAGTTTTTCTTTAAAGATTCTGCTGATGAGGAACTCAGGTGAGATCTCCAGAGTAGCCTTTAATTTTAATTTTAATTTTTAAATTTAAAGGCTGCCGATCCCAGCTGAGGGGCAGGATCCTCAAAGGCTTTTTTTTTACTTTTAAAGGCAGGTTTCGGCTGAAGCAAAACCGGCTTTTAAAAGTAAAAAAAAACAAAAACCCTCTGCTGATGGTGCGGCTCAGCAGAGGCAGGGGGGGCAGGGCCAGGGATTTTTGCTACCGGTCCTCCAAACCAGCAGCTGCCATCGCTACGGGATCTCACGATCCCGTCCGATCCGGGAGCATTTTACCCCTGCTTCCAACTCTGTTATTATGTTATGTTATATTCTTTTATTTAAAAGTTCCCTTTTGTATGAAGTGTTCCTCAGTTTTTGGCTATTTTGTAAACTTTAAAGGAGTGAGATGTTCTTGGCTAGCACTATGAGAACTTCTTTCTTGTCCCCCTGTCGATCCCATACAAAATTCTTTATCTGTGCATTTATCTTCCCAATGTTTTCATCTGGACAATGTTAATTAGGTAAAAAAAAACAATGGTCCAATAGAAATGCAAAACATACAATAACATGATAAAACTATGAGGCGTTTCAGAAAGCGTGTGTTACTGGACTGGCAGCTGAGGCTCCTCCCTCCCTCCATTTTTTTTAGTCTTTTAATGACCCTGTAATCCCTTGCATTGGGTTGGAGTCAGGGCAACTAAATTATTTTTATTTTATTATTATTATTTATTCAATTTTTATACCGCCCTTCTCCCGAAGGACTCAGGGCGGTGTACAGCCAAGGTAAAACAAACAATTTAATATACAATTTAAAATACGAATTAAAAAACTTATTACATAATTGGCCTAAAACTTTGGAACATAAAAACTAAAACCCATTAAAAATTAATAATAAAAATTTAAAATCAATAAAATTTAAGCCAGCCCCGCGCGAATAAATAAATGTGTTTTGAATTCGTGGCGGAACGTCCGAAGGTCATGAATTTGGCGTAAGCCCGGGGGAAGCTCGTTCCAGAGGGTAGGAGCCCCCACAGAGAAGGATCTTCCCCTGGGGGCCGCCAGCTGACATTGCTTGGCGGACGGCACCCTGAGAAGTCCCTCTCTGTGTGAGCGTACGGGTCGGTGGGAGGCATGAGGTAACAGCAGGCGGTCCCGTAAGTACCCAGGTCCTAAGCCATGGAGCGCTTTAAATGTAGTAACCAAAACCTTAAAGTTTTAAACCTTAAATGGAGCTGAGTGGCCAGATGCCCTTCCTGTTGACAATGCAGAGTTCCCAGCAAGTAGTTTCTCATTGTGCCCAGGGAGAGAAATATCTGCCTCTACCAAGGATTGAACTCACAGCCTACTGATTGTGAGATGAGAGCTCTACCTTTAGACCACCATACCACTCTAGGCTCCTCCCTCCTCTTTCCTCCTCCCTCCAATGCTCTCTTAAAATATTTTGCGGTACTCCAGTTGGGTAGAATGATATTTACATTCCATGCAATATATAGTATCCAAAAAATGTTATTCTGGGTTATTCTGTGGGTTAGGAATGTTAAATTTACACAAGCACAAAATTTAAGAGAAAATTTTTACAAAATGTTTTATAGATGGCATCTAGATCCTAAAAAAACTGGCCCGTATGTATCCGAATTTGCAAGCTAAATGTTGGAGATGTGATTGTGATAATGCTACTTATTATCATATATGGTGGACTTGTAAAAAAATCAAAGCATTTTGGAAAAAAATTTGGTGGGTTATGCAAAATATTTTGAAAAAAAAGATAAAGTTTACTCCGCAGTTGTTTTTATTGGGTATAATTACAGACTGTACGGCAATAGAGACTAAATTGATTTTAAATTTAATATCAGCAGCTAAACTATTGGTAGCGCAATATTGGAAGAAAGAATACCTGCCTACCATGGAAGAGTGGATGTTATACCCTGTATTTTGCTCTGGGAAGTCCGGGGGGGGGGAGGGGGGAGGGGGGGGAGGGAGGGAGAAGGGAGGCATTTGTGGAAATTTTCTGTAAAACTTTTTAATTAAAAAAAAAAGAAAAAAATGTTATTCTCGACATTGTGAAATAATAAAATGGTTTTCCTCACCAGAGAATTTAGTATTTTATTTTTACTTTCCACCATCCCCTGAAGCAATTCTACATGGGAAGCCTTTGTCAGATACTAAAAAGGGTGACTCCCAATCACCTAATACTGTTTAAGAGCATTATGGCTGCCAGGAAAATCATTAGTGCCCACAAACATAGAATGTGGCCCACCAGAGGGCATTTTATTGAGAACTTACTCAAATATTGAATCTACAAATTGTAGTCATGAGTCTACAAATGACATATGAACCTAAACTTCAGCTGCAATTACATCCTCCTTGATTTTACCCTAAGGCTTCTGAAAGAAATTACAGAAGGAACTTTTGGTCATGTTTCTAAAAGCCCAGGAAATTAAATTTATTCATATGTAAATATGTTGGTAATTGTGCCATAAACATGCACCACACTTAAAAAAAACCTCTATTCATTGAAAGACACAAATAAATGCAGACCTTTAAAATGGACTGCTGCGCTAACTTCATCACCTTTCTTAGAAGAGGTTACAGTCCTGTGAAAATTAATGCAATATATGCTGTTTATAGTTGAAATGCATGGCTTTTTTGTACCACAATCTGACATCTTAAAAATATTTTTGTACCTTGTCAAGCACACAATGATTGATGAATTATTATAATCATACTTGGACAGAGCACTAGAGCAGGTTCAATTGAATTAATGGAAATTGGCAGCTGTACTGTTTAAGTGCATTGCAGAGTACATAGTGTGGACCATCAAAAGAAGGATACATGCAGAGGTATATTCTCCAATGTTACAGTTAAAATACTATCTATCTATCTATCTATCTATCTATCTATCTATCTATCTATCTATCTATCTATCTATCATCTATCATCTATCATCTATCATCTATACCTATCTATCTATCTATCTATCTATCTATCTATCTATCTATCTATCTATCTATCTATCTGTCTGTCTACATACATACATATATACATATAGGTATTGGCGTATTTGGGTCTTTTCCCTTGTAAGGTTGAGAGTATCTTGGCGATGTTTCGATGAGGTCTCACTCATCATCTTCTATGGGTAATTTATTGTAGTGGGGTGTTTATGAAGATTTTCTCTCCCTTCTGTGAAGTCAACCTCATCACATAAATAACTCACTAGCTAGGCTTTAAACTTGGCATGTTGAATTAACCATAGTAGTTTAGTCCGCATGTCTAATCACCGATACATCACATTTAATGAACTACAATAGCAGAATTTACAATGGAAAGCTGTTAAACAGCAGGTCAAATCTGTGGCTTCCTGTATGAACCAACTTATGGCTGCTCTAAATATTGCAGTTCAAGAAAGCATTTGTTGTTCATTACACTATTATACTGTTATTAGCAGGTACCCAACTATAGTAGAATACTGAATTCTTACAGAGATTGTGAAAGCACCATTTCATCCAGGTCCTTTAGTATTTGTTTCACCAAGCCAGCTGTTGAGCCTGTCAGCACAGGAAGATCTATGGGCTAGTTTTGCTTCCACTTTTGCTGTCCAAAATAAGTTTCTATTTTGAATTGCGAATATTTCTGCAGCATTAGAAACAGCATGCAGCCACAGAATGGTGTTCAATAGAAACTAGACTAAGCTACTTAATGAACAGTTCAGTAAACAAGTGAATCTCCTTCCCATCATTCCAAACTGTGCTCACTCCAAATTTATCTATGATATCCCTATGCAGAAGTTGTGAATGTTCCAACACTGGAAATTTTAAAGAAGATGTTGGATAACCATTTGTCTGAAGTGGTGTAGGGTTTCCTGCTTGGGCAGGGGGTTGGACTAGAAGACCTCCAAGGTCCCTTCCAACTCTGTTGTTATTATTATTATTTTTTCCCTATAGTTTTATTTTATTTATTAGTTTGTCAAACATGAACAAGATAGCAGGTCTAAATATGAACATTGTCATGAATGAAGGAAATGAGTACAAATAAATGGGGACAATAGGACAGGGATGGTAGGCCCGTTGGTGCACTTATGCACGCCCCCTTTATGGACCTCTTAGGAAAGGGGTGAGGTCCCTGGTAGACAGTTTAAGGTTGAAGCTATGGAGGTTTGAGGATGTAACAATGGAGTCAGGTAGAGCATTCCAGAGGTTGACCACTCTATTGCTGAAGTCGTATTTTCTGCAATCGAGTTTGGAGCAGTTTACCTTGAGTTTGTATCAATTGTTTGTCCAAGTACTATTGAGGTTGAAGCTGAAGAAGTTGTTGACAGGTAAGACTTTGTAGCAGACAATTTTGTGTACTATGCTTAGATCAGACCACAGGCGGCACAGTTCCAGATTGTCCAACTCCAAAATTTCAAGCCTGGTGGCATAAGGGATTCTATTGTGAGCAGAGGAGTGGAGGACTCTTCTTGTGAAATACTTCTGGACCCACTCAATCGTATTAATGTCCGATATACAGTGTGGATTGTTTGTGGTTGATAGTTGGTGGTTTGCTACTGCTGTCATGGAACACACCTTCAGTCCTCTTCTCTTCTCCTCATACTAGCATATTCATCTTCTTTCTCAGCTTCTTTTCATGAGAACTTGCAGCTCTTCACTTTGTATTGCTTCAGCCCCAAATGCTTGTTCTAGTGTTCCTCTTGCTGATCTGTGTGTGTGTGTGTGTGTGTGTGTGTGTGTGTGTGTGTGTGTGTGTGTGCGGTCAGTATATCCCATCTTTATTAATTTTTACAAACAAACTAAGGCCGCAAACATATCCAAAATATCTTCCTCATCCTATTTTCCTCATAACAACAATCCTGCGAGGTGGGTTGGGCTGAGAGAGTGACTGGCCCAAAATCACCCAGCTGACTTTCATGGCTAAGGCAGAACTTGAACTCACAGTCTCCCATTTTCTTAGCATGTTGCCTTAACACTAGATGAAACTGACTCCATAATATTTCTGCTAATACAAATGCATGTATTAAATACAAATACAGACATAATTGCCATTGTTTTCCTCACACTGCTAGGCAATTGCAAATGTATCCCACAGCTATGTTTTTCACCTTTGACTCAATATTGCTGTTTTCTGACCTTAGCTATCTTAGACTCTTCAGAGTGGATGGTCTCCAGCCACTTTCTTCAGTTCCAGTAGTAATCCCAGCTTCAATTGACCACACTGTTTTGCACAAATTTAGAAAAAGAATAACTGACTTTCACTCCGTGAAGAAGTTTGTGGCCAGGTGACCTTTGTTTGAACCATTATTCAGGTTAGATATGTTAATAACTAGCGTCTCCTGTTCTCCATGCAATGCTCTTCAACCTTTTATTCTTTGAATCACATTTGAGCTGGATAAAAGTTCAGGTAAAGTTCATCTAGAAGTAGCAGGAAAAATGTTTATAAAATAGGACACATAGCCAAAAAATCCGCTGAAGATAAAAGAGGGCGAAAACAACAGAGACATGACTCTAGGTTAAGAGCTAGCTAGACACCAGAAGGCTGGGATTTAAATGATTCAGAGATGTGATATCCTGACAGAAATTGAAAGATGGGCAGGTTATGGAAGGTCAAAGAGAGCCACAAACAGATGTATCAACTTAACTGAAAGAATGCTGAAGACTCAATACCTAAGTAAATTCCATCAAGATATAAAATAAATAGTCATTGGCAAAGATGATGATGGAGTTATATTTGCTCAATTACAGTTGACTTTTCAGAAAAGATGACTCATTTTGTGTCATTTAAGTTAGTATTTTTATGTTAAATTTTAAGTTTCTCCCCAGATAAATTGAATAATCAAATAAAACTGCAGACGTAAAGCAAAAAGGTGAATTTAAGGCATAAAGATAAATAGTAAAGTAAAGGTAAAGGTTCCCCTCACACATATGTGCTAGTCATACCCGACTCTACAGGGCAGAGCTCATCTCCTTTTCAAAGCCCAAGAGCCAGCGCTGACCGAAGATGTCTCCATGGTCATGTGGCCAGCATGACTAAATGCCAAAGGTGTGCCAAAGGAACTCTGTTACCTTCCCACCACAGGTGATCCCTATTTTTCTACTTGCATTTTTTATGTGCTTTCGAACTGCTAGGTTGGCAGAAGCTGGGACAAGTAATGGGAGCTCACCCCACTATGCGGCACTAGGGAATAGAACTGCTGAACTGCTAACTTTTGATCGACAAGCTCAGTGTCTTAGCCATTGAGCCACCATGTCCCTTTTTATAATGATAAATAGCATTTATTTAACTTGCCAGACTTTTCTTCCATCTTAGATTTCACAGAATTTCAGATCTGCTACTTAAAAAAGAGAACCTGGACAAAAATTCCTAGGAAACCCAACCTCTCTGGCCACTGCTGAAAGATACATGTAATTGCAATATCTGATTTAATTAATTAATCTGATCTATATCTGATGACCACAATGCTTCAGGTTAATCAAGATGTCATGAGACGTTCATAGAAAATGTATGGACCATATACAATTCCATATTTCTACATGTTAAATTAAGTCCATCAATCTACTAGAAGAATTCTTAAATCTTCTGCTCAAAATAAAAGTCCCTATACCACCAGGCTTGAAATTTTAGGTCTGGATAGCCTCAAACTACGCCATTTACGTTCTGACCTATGCTTTAGTTCATACGATTATTTACCAAAACATCTTACCTGTAAATGAGTACTTTAATTTCAACCATAATAACACAAGGGCTATTAATAGATTTAAACTCAATGTAATTCACTCTAATCTTAACTGTAGGAAATATGACTTCTGCAATAGAGTAGTAAATGTCTGGTAAACTCTACCTGATCCTGTTGGTAGTATCTCTAATCCCCATACTTTTTACCTTTTTTACCTTTTCTTAAGAGGTCCCTAAGTGGGCGTGCATTAGTGCACCAGCGTGCCTACCGTCCCTGTCCAACTGTTCCCAATTATATGCAATCATTCTATGTGTTTATGGCTATGTTTTGCCTATTTATATCCTTTTTTTGTGCCAATGTTTTTTCATGTGTCCATGTCTATGTTTATACTGTTACTTGTTTCCTTGCATTTGTTGTAAAATAAATAAATAAATAAATAAATAATAAATAAATAAATAAATAAATAAATAAATAAATAATTCTGTAACTACCAAATTAATTCCCATATTGTTTAAAATCTACAGAAAAAATAGAAAACAATGTGAAATGGAACTTTCATAGTTTCTCTTACCTATTTTAGATCTCCAAGCTGTTGCTGTAGAGTCCGAGACACATTCAAACCTTGGGATTAATGGTTGCAGTAACACATCCATCACACTTCAGCATTAAGCACACGCTGTTCTAATTTATTACTAACATGGTAATTATAAAACTGCAATACCTGAGAAAGAGGTGAGATAACAAAATAATATGAAAATGGAGGAAAGGGGGAAGAGAAGGAAGTTAAAGCAAAAGCCACAGAAGATAACTCTCCAAGGAACACATCATGGGGACACCATAAAACAACATGGTTGATTGACATACCCTTTAATCAGGACTTGCCCTAATTTGTCAGAAACATTTTTTTTTCATGGGAGTTAGGATATTAAAAAAAAAAATCAAGCTAGCAGCTACAACTTTGGATTAAAACACTATTTTATTTTTATTTTCCTTTATTTTTTTTAACATTCTGGCAGATGTCTTAAATTTTGCCCCATGCCTTCCTGCAGACACCTCTTTTTACAGGAGTTAATAATAACTTGACCAAATGAAACTATCCATCATGATGCTTGAGATCATTTTAGAGGTTGGAATGGCAGTGTTCCTACTGATGTCTATGATAACCCGAGGTTTCTGAAATCTTAACAGTTGCTTAGAATCTTCTAAATAACAGTTTGGAGATATCCCATCAAGCTTGCAGCAAATATTTTAATTTGTGGACTGAGCATATTTTAACAAGTTTTCATTTTAATTGGCAGGAAAACATAGAACAGTGAATAATAGAGTTGGAAGGGACCTTGGAAGTTTTCTAATTCAATCCCCTGCTCAATCAGGACACCCTATACCATTTCAGATCATGGTTTTCCAGTCTCTTCTTTAAAAACCTGCAGTGATGGATCACCCACAACTTCTGGAGATAAGCTATTCCATTGGTTGATTGATCTCACCATTATGAAATTTTGTTCTAGGTTGCTTCTCTCCTTGGTAAGTTTCCATCCATTATTTCTTGTCTTGCCTTTTGATGCTTTAGAAAATAATTCGACACTCTCATCTTTGTAGAAGACCCTCAAATATTGGAACACTGCTATGTCTTTCCTAGTCCTTCTTTTCATTAGAGTCTCAATGTCTTTTTTCTATTTTGGTGACCAGAACTAGATGTTGTATTCCAAGTGGGGTCTTGCAGAACAATTATATAATATTTATAATAGCTGTAACTAGTGCAGAATAGTTCTACAAATGTTTATTTTAGTTCTTTTGCAAAATATTAGTAAGCACTTTCAATTGAGGAAAACTTATTAAGAAGTTCCATGAATTGAATTGTCTAAGGCCTGATATTTAGAGAGATAGTCCATCCAAGCAATGATTTGGTATTTCTAATGATCAGATGAAGTGATATTTTCATCCGGAAATGAAAACAGTCCAGTAAAATATAATCCTCCAACATCTTTCAATATTTTCAGTTTATTGTGTCACTGACTTCAATGGACAAAAAACAACAGAGGGAAATATTTGACCATGGGATTTAGTAAGAAAGAAAGTTGTGATGTTAAATATTCTTTTTCTATTAAACTTATCTTTCATTTTCAGCTTGAAATAGTCACAAAGTAGTGAACAAAAAAGAGGCAGTCTCTTAGAAAAATCCTGAAAAAAAGAAAAATCACAATTGACCTAAGGCTGTGTTCTTATTAGAAGTAAGTTGACTGAATTTGCTGCCTTCGTTACATGTGTGGAAGCTCTTCAGCAAATTTGACATTTTTCTTCTTTTGTGGATAAGGAATTCAAGGAAGCCAGGTAAAAGTGATAGTCATTCTTAATGAAAAAGGCAGGAACAGACCTGGGCTAGGACAGACCAAAGCACTGCCAGAGCTTTGGAGAATGTGCTACAAGATACTACAGATGGGAATGATACCCTATATAAAAAACGAGTGTTATACCATTTCTTTGTATTCAGCTGAGGAGACAGTGGTGTGTTTCAATTTTTTTTACTACTGGTTCTGTGGGTGTGGTTTGTTGGGCGTGGCATAGCTTGTTGGGCGTGGCTTGGTGGGCATGGCAGGGGAAGGATACTATAAAATCTCCATTCCCAGCTCACTCCAGGTGCTGGTTACTGCAAAATCTCCATTTCCTCCTGATCAGCTGGGACTTGGGAGGCAGAGAATAGATGGGGGCAGGGCCAGTCAAAATTTTTACTACCGGTTCTTCAAATTACTCAAAAAGTCTGCTACCGGTTCTCCAGAACTGGTCAGTACCTGCTGAAAGCCACCTCTGAACTGAGAGGTTTGTTATCACCAGGCACACTTTGAGCTGCCACTGTTTTCTATAAATTAAAGAGCCTTTAATTTCTAAAACTGAAGTCTCCTGTCTAACCAGAAAGGCAAAAGGAGAAGGGTTGTATATGAAATAGTAGCTATTGAGAATCCTTGAGATAGGTGGTACAGAAGAAGCTGCAGATGACTGATCTTGAATTTTATCGGATGCAGAAACCTTGCTAGGGATGCTCTTATAATCCTTCTAATCTATGACAATTTGTAGCTCTGAAAGTCAATGGTTTGGTTATTTTTTCCTTTCCCTCTTCTTTTCCTCAAGGCTGGTAGAAAAACCCTAGAATGGAATAGTTATTTTACTCCGCCCCATCTTCTACTTTTATATAATTTATTCGACTAATATTTCTGCTAGCACTGCAAGTATTGATTCTCCTCCTCCCTCCTCCCTCCCCCTGCCCCTCCCCCTCTTCCTCCTTCATATTCTTTTATGCTTGAACTAAGATAAATATTATATTTCCAACCCATGGGAATAATCTAGGTAACAATTTATTCCAATAGAAATTGAAAGCACATTTTTTTTGCCTGCATTAAAAAAAAAAAAGATAAGTGAGATTTTATTTACCTGAAACTTACTTTAAATCTGTTAATACTTTAAACTTTGGACAGTTATGATGACAACTGTTCTATGCATTGGAAAAGCCTGGAAAAATATGGCAATGCTCTTACCATATAAGAACTGCTAACAATATTTGATTGTGAATCTTTTATTCAGTGGTGGCAGCATGCTGGGAAAAGTGATAATAGTGTAGTGCATTAAACGGATTGCTTAGGTGTCCATCTCATGGTGCACTTTGTGTACTTTTGCTTACTTTATTCCCACCCATAAATGCAAAAGACACTTTAAAAGATAGAAAAGACCCAAGCAATAGAGAGAACAAGCAGTACAGCCAGTTTCTTTTTGTCTATGGTCATAAGTAACATTGCAAAAGAATGCGTTGAGGTTTGCTCTGTATTTGTAAAAAGTAGAGTTAGCTGATGTAATTTCTTTAGTTTTTTACTGAATTCCTCATTTTATCTTGCCCCTGGCATTTACCAATTCTTCAGAGAAAATTATCTCAAAAAATTAAAAGAAATTAAAAGGGGAACGTGGAGAGTAGATGGAAAAATACTGCAAATAAGAAAGGTAAATAAAAATAAGGAGGGAAGGAAGAGACAAGGAGAAAAGGAAGGGAAGAAAAAAAATACAAAGTCAAAAGATTATCTAGGGATTAATAGAGAAAAGGTAAAAATGGGGGAAGGGGGAAAAAGAAGAATGGATGGAAATACAGGACAAACAAAGAGAGTAAAGAATTTTAAGGGGAAAAAAGAAAAAAGAGGTGAAAAGAAAAAAGAGGGGAAAAAGAGGACTGATATAAACTATTGGTTGAAATACTAATGGAATTTAAAGCACAAATAAGAGTGGGCATTATATTAAGGTTATTATAGATGTATTAATGATACTTTAGAAATGATATTATGAAGAGGAGACGACTTCCGGTGTCCAGCGGCAACGGACGTCTGGAAGGCTTCTCCTGCCTCCAGCGCCCGAATCCGGCCGCCGCCGAGGCCCTCAGGGGCCAGGTGTTCCGAAAAGGACACCTGCCGCACGGACGGCTCGCCAGGGGTCTCCCAGCCGACATACAGGACTGTGGGGACCGATGCTGGCGCGTCCTAGGCTTGGCGGGGTTTGGAGGCCACAGGCCGCGGCCATTATTTTGGTCGTCGCCTGGGCCGCTGTGCCCGGTGACACCGGGGCATTGGATTTATAACTGCAGCAGCCTGGTGGTGAACAGGGAACGGAGAAGAATTGAGGAGGAGAAGGGAAGGGAATATCGGTAAACGTGAGTGGACTGCTCCGGAGTGCGGGGGGGTTTTTTCTCCCCTGCGGTTGGAAGGAGCACGAGTTATTCTGGAGAGAGGAGAACTTAAAATAAGAAGATTACCGGTTTTGTGGAGCTCTGGAGAGAAGAGGTGATGGAGAAATTTAGGAGGGAAGGTTTGAGGCCCCTCCTTCTGGGGAACAGTGGTGGCGCCCAGCTTCCGCCTTCACTATGAGAATTTTGATGACATCACTTCCCTTCGGCTTCCTGGTTGACTAACTGTACTCTGGACTCGTTGCTCCTGTGAGTGCCCCCTGGTGGATCCGGAGGAAATTACAAGGATACCGTGCCTGCCTGAGGATTTTGTATTTTTTTTTCCTTAATGGCAAAAGGTCAGAGACCAACTGCTGGAGAGATGGAGAGAATTTTGGAAAAGTTATCTAATATGGACAAGAAATTGATGAAATAAGAGCAGAAATTGTGACTATCCAAAAGGATTTAAAGGATACTCAACAAGTTTCAGCAGAAAACAAGCAGAAAGTGGAAGGTTTGGAGGGTGAGATGCGGCAGTGCAGAAAAGAGAGGAGACGACAGGCAATGCTGTGCTTGGACCACAGATGGATAAAATGTCTTATTTCCTTAGGTTTCAAAATTTGGAAGAAGTGGACCAAGAAGACTTGAGAGATGTTGTGACTAAATTGTTGGGAGAATTTCTTGGGAGAGGTGTTGATTTCATGAATTGGGATGTGGATCGAGTTTATAGAGTTAATTCGCAATATGCACGCACGCATGCAGTTCCCAGAGAGGTTCATGTCAAATTTGTGAGAAGAGAGACGAGATGAAATTTTAGAAAACATAGGAGTGGGGCACTGATTTACAGGGGCAGGGAGATAGCCATTCTGAGGCAGATTCCCAGACAGGTACGTGAAAAAAGAAAGAAATATTATTTTTTGTCAAGCAAATTGTACCAGAAGGGAGTGGGCTTCAGATGGCTGATGCCAGAGGGATTGATGATTTTCCGGGAGGGCATTACGAAAAAAATTAGTACAATTGCGGAGGCTACGGCCTATGTGGAGGAACACAAAGCCCTCCTGGAATCAGATGACCCAGGAATTGAAGAAGGGGAGGTTATAGATCATGGGGCGGAAGCGGCTGCCGCTGTTGCGGCCCTGGAGTTGGGTCAGGCTGAACCCAGAGTTCTGAGATCCAAAACTAGGAAGTGATAAAGATATTTGGGATTGTGTTGGTTTTCCTTATTCTCTTTTGTACGATATTCTGTTTATTCTTGACCCTTCTTTATTACGTATTTAAAATTTGTAAACTTAGCTACTTCGTGTCACCTGCTTGCCATATGGCTGTTGTATGTGTTAAAAAATTTGAGTAAAATTCTTATTTTAGATAAGAAAAATGAAAATTTACCATACCTGATATGTATTTGTATAAACCTTTTTTGACTAATAAAAACTTTTTGAATAAAAAAAAAAAAAAAAAAGAAATGATATTATGAAGAAAAACTGAGCTTTCTTCCTTGTTTTTCCTTTCCTTTTTTTATTATGGTTAACAATCTATGAACTGTCATTGAAATGTAAAAATATGAATGATGCTATGTTGGATAAGTAAAAGTTATTAAAGAATATAATTATTAAATGGGAATATAAGGGTTTAATATAAATGGGAGCAGAAAAGAGAGCTAAAAAGAGGGGAAAATTAATAAAAGCTTAAAATTGGGGGAGAAGGGTAAGATTAGATTTATAAAGACAATTGCAAATAGGGAAATAAAAATGAGAGGAAATATAATGATAAAAGCATGCAAGAAGCGTTGGAAAAGAATTGAATTTGATATGAACATGTAACTGGCCATGGTTCTGAAGTAGTGACTTCGGAAAAGATGTATGCTGTATGTTGTTGTTTGTGTGTAAAAAAAAAAACTTTACAGAAAAAAAAGAGAGAAAATTCTCTCAAATATCCATGTGCAATATTGTGCCTACCATATCCCATGTACTAACCGGAGGGATGTACCGAATAACCCAGTATAACCCACTGTATAAATTATACACTGTATGTATAATCAATATACAAACATGATATAGTACCACATGACTACCCAGGATTAATGATTGACATCAGAGTGTCAGATGATGGACATCTCAAGTTGACATTTTACATATCAGCAAATTGAAATGGAGCGGCAGTGGACATTTTCAGTCAGATGATCACACTGTTATTATTATTCGTGATATAAAAGCAAAGAAACAAACTAAGAAATTTCATGGTTTCATATCTAGAAATGTAATGCAGACTGAATAATTACTGAAGGATATTTGTTACAGAACCTTACGCTCTACCAACTGACACAGGAAAAGAGGAAGTTTACCAGTTTAATGGTTAAAACAATCTAAAATAGAACATGGTATGTTCAAGAAGCTTCTTAAGGTAGAAGATTGGAAAGCAAAATTGAAAACTGAAAAGGGAAACTGTATGGCCCAGGGAGCAGAAGTGATGCCAAAGAACAGCAGGCAATCTTGCTATTTATGTATGTATGTATGTATGTATGTATGTATGTATGTATGTATGTATGTATATGCATGTATGTACTAGGGATGCGGTGGCTCACGTGGCTAAGACACTGAGTTTGTCGATTGAAAGGTCGGCAGTTTGGCGGTTCGAATCCCTAGTGCCGCGTAACGGGGTGAGTTCCTGTTACTTGTCCCAGCTTCTGCCAACCTAGCAGTTTGAAAGCACGTAAAAAATGCAAGTAGAAAAAATAGGGACCACCTTGGTGGGAAGGTAACAGCGCTCTGTACGCCTTTGGTGTTTAGTCATGCCGGCCACATGACCATGGAGACGTCTTTGGACAGTGCTGGCTCTTCGGCTTTGAAACAGAGATGAGCACTGCCCCCTAGAGTCAGGAACAACTAGCACATATGTGCGAGGGGAACCTTTACCTTTACCTATGTCTGTATGCACGTATATATGTATGTATGTATATATTATTTTCTGCCCATCTTACCACTGGGTAACTCTGGGTGGCTTACAATATTAAATGAATAAACCTACATAAAGCTACACAAACCCTCTACCAAAATACTATAAAAATATAAATACAAAAATAAATACTTTGGAGAAACCAAAATACCACCTATATAGCTATGAATCTCATCAGACAGGCCACCCATAAATCACATTCACTATGTTTCTGATACAAGGAGGTGGAATTTCTCAGTTATAACAGCACGATGTGGCCAAGGGTTCAACAGATCATGAACTGCTCTTGTGAAAGTTCTGAGTCAAACTAAAGCTGAAAAACAAACCCAAGAGTTTTCCACAATATGGTCTTGAGCATATGACAATCATTTTCAAGGAGAATAGGAATCATGATGAAATCCTACACTTCATGTCAGAATCAGAAGAAGCAGAGTCTTGTAATGCAAGTCAAGAAACTGAGCGGGGGAAAAAATGGGGCTATAATTACATATAAAGAAGACCAAATTAAGGACAGCAGATGTACTGTAACTGTCAGGACAGTGAAAATATTGAAATGGTATGTACTGTTTTTTTGTGTTTTTTTTTACTATGTTGTGCCTCGCCCGCCCTCCTCTCCTCAGCCGGGCCCCTCCCATCTCCTGCTATCTGAGCCAGAGACTGATAGTGAAGAAGAATGGCCTGGCATGCCTCCAGCCCCCAGCCCTGGCACCATGCCCGGACAGACTGAGCAAACAAACCTCCCTACAGCGTGTGAGCACGAAGCCAGCCACGTGCTAGAATTGCCGGCAGCTGAGCAGGAGGATGAAAAGATACAGTGGACAGATCCCTGCTTCCAGAGAATGGATAGGTGACGTCAGCAAAAGGAAGGGGCAGGTCTGGATAAGTGCTGAGTCTTGGAGCCACACCCCATGGCCTATATAAAGGATCTGCTTTTTGGCATTCCTTGAGTCAGGCAAAGTCTCATCTGGTTGCTGAAGTCACACCTTGGATTCCTGCCTGCCCTGAGAACTCTGACAGGAATTTGGCAAAACTGCAGAGGCTTCGTGGCCACGCTTGATACAGACTTCCCAGACCCAGCCGTCAGAGGAGGAGTGGGACACGATAGACTAACTATCAACTGTAAAGAGACTAGCAATGAAGAACGAACCCACAGACCAGCACTTGATAACTCTAAGATTTGGTATCAGTGAAGGTGTTGGAAAAGATTCAGACATTATCATCAGAGGTGATATTCAGGCAGTTCAGACCAGTTCAGGCAAACTGGTAGCTCTGACAATCAGCTGGCCCCGTCCACCCACCCCCGCCCTATCCTGTCCTTTATATCCTTCTTTCTAGCTCAGATGATTCATGTGGCACAGCTGATTTCTGCACCTCCACTGTTCTACTTAGCGGGGCTTAGAAGGTAAGCAGCTGAGCTTCAAATTGCTGTATTTTGAACGCTGCGCACAAGCGCGTTAGGTCCGTGACCACATAAAGTGTGTGCTTACCAAACCGGTTGTTAAACCAGTTGCATCCCACCACTGATTACAACGGGTCTATGTTTACAAAGATCAGAATTATGCAAGAAATAATTTTCTTCTGTGGAAGCAAAAGTTGGACTTTAAAGAAACAGAATAGAAAAAAAGTATTGATATTTCAAACTTTGACATTGGAAAAACCTTTTGAAAATATCATGACTAGCCAAGAAATGAAATAATAGATCATAGAACAAATCAATGAAGAATTCTCACTTGAAGCATAAATGACCAGACTGCAATGATCACATTCTGAATACATCATGCAAAAATTCAGCTCTCGTGAGAAGTATATAAAGAAGTAGAGAAGAGAACAACCAGACACAAAATAAGTTGACTTCATTAGAGCAATGAAGGATGCACCATGGAAAATCTAAAGGACCATATTGAGGGCAGATCATCATGTGGAAGGTCTATCTGTGTGATTGCTGTGTGGACAATGATTTGATGGCATGCAATCAATCCTAATCATATTATAATTATAAATAAGCCCATCTGAGAATGCTAATCAAAAGGATGCAATAGCAAAATATGCATTAGAGCCAGGAAATGTTTGATAGTTAAGCATGAGCCTTGTGCTCTCATATATCCAATCAAATGCAAGTTTCATCCAATAAAATCTATTCCATTATGCTAATTGTTTCCCCTGTCCTCCTTTCATTTATAAGAACAAAGTAACAGTGAATTATCAAAAAAAGAGAGTACATGAATATCAGAAGAGCTTATCTGAACAATACACAATGCAGCAAAAATCAATTTGTTCCCAAAGAGCTTCACTGTAAAACTGTCCAGCAAATCAAATTTACTCATGCTATTGATGCAGCATTCTACAATGGCATGCACTTTAATTGAATGAGCATAACTCATGCACACAGAGTAGCTTTCCTTGCTTGCAAAGGCATTCCTTAGAATTAAAAAAAATGCTTTTACTGTCCATTGAGAATTTTCAGTTCTATTTATTTTTTGGTATTCATAATCTATTAATCTATATTTTGGTTTGGGGAAGAAACTTGGGGAAGGAGGAGAGAGAATAATGGCTACAGTAGTGGCCAAAACTGTGGAAATCTTTTGGGAAAAGTGTATTTTCTAAAACTAGCTAATAAGACCACTTTTTTTTTGGAGTATTACCATAAAATTATATATCACTGGAAAGATAATTTAATCAAGAATGTAATGCAATAACTTTTATGAAGGATTTTCTGTTAGAATAGCAGTTACGGTATAAAGAAGAAAAGTGAAACACGTAGAAAAAACAAAATATACAAAAATTATCATGTCAGTTAATATTTAGTTGGGTAACCTTTAGCATGAATTATGGCCTTACAACATCTTCCCATGGAGTGAACCAAGTCTTTTAGTTCTGCAGCTGTTATAATGTGAAACCAAGATTGAATGATTGCTTCTATTAACTGGGGTTTGTTGCTGGGTTGCTTATGACTAAGAAGTTTCTTTAGTGGCTCCATAGATTTTCAATTGGGTTAAGGTCTGGGCTATTCCCAGGCCATTCAGGCAGTGGAATATGATTATCTTGAAACTCCCCAAAAAAGTGGTGTTATTAGCCATCAGACTTCAAAAATACACTTTTCCCAAAAGGTTTCCACAATTTTGGCCACTACTGTATCTTGATTAAGCATTATGACAAAAAGATCTGAGCCATCCCAACCATATTTCTGACTGCTAATAAGGACAGCATTTTAATTTTTGATTAGCTATGGAACAGCAGTCTATTGTTCCCTAAGTACTGGTTTATTTTAAATTTGGTTACCGAAGCAAGCCAACTACATAAACCTCTATTTAAATGATACAAATCTTGAGATCAACCAGAATTGTTCTAAGCATCTACCAAGCAAACCCTGTTTATTTTCCCCAAGGGTCTTTCTGTTGATTTTAGTTCTGGAACAATATGATTAAAAAAAAATACCTTGAGAATAATATAGATAATGTCTAGAATTGGAAATGGAAACGTATTTGAGAAGGGATCTAAAGGAATGGGCTGTCTTTTTTAAAGAAAGAAGTGGCTTTCTTCTGTGATAAAAACAGGGGTGAGCTGCTGGCGGTTCACAGTGGTTCAGGAGCACCTCCAGCTAAGATTCAGAGGTTCAGGGAACTCCCAAATCCAACTCCTGGGTGGCCACACCCATCCACCCCATCCCTCCCAGGAGTCCCCATACTTTATTTATTTATTTTATTTATTTATTTTATTTATTTATTTATTTTGTCACAACATTATATATAAGCATCACATAAAAAGATTATATAGTATATAAACATATATATGAGGTAATATAAGGAAGTATAAGCATATATATATAAGAAAAAAAGAAAAGAAGAAACAAGCAAACAATAGGACAAAAACGGTAGGCACGTTTGTGCTCTTATGTACTCCCCTTACAGACCTCTTAGGAATGGGGTGAGGTCAATAGTAGAAAGTTTTTGGTTAAAGCTTTTGGGATTATGGGAAGAGACCACAGAGTCAGGTAATGTGTTCCAAACACTGATAACTCTGTTACAGAAGTCATATTTTCTGCAATCTAGATTAAAGCGATTAACATTGAGTTTAAATCTATTGTTTGCTCTTGTATTGTTGTGATTGAAGCTGAAGTAGTCTTTAACAGGAAGGACATTGCAATAGATGATTCTATGAGTTAAACACAGGTCCTGTCGAAGGCGGCAGAGTTCTAAGTTTTCTAAACCCAAGATTTCAACTCTGGTGGGATAAGGTATTTTGTTGTATTCAGAGGAATGGAGAACTCTTCTTGTAAAATATTTCTGGACACATTCAATTGTATTGATGTCAGAAATGTGGTGTGGGTTCCAGACAGGTGAGCTGTATTCAGGAATTGGTCTAGCAAATGTTTTATATGCTCTGGTTAGTAGTGTAGTGTTTTTGGAAAAGAAGCTACACAAAATTAGGTTTACAACTCTTGGAGCCTTTTTTGCTATGTAGTTGCAGTGGGCTTTAGCATTTAGGTCATTTGATATGAAAACTCCAAGGTCTTTGACAGGATGGGGGTCATCTGTAAGGTAATGTCCATCAAGTATGTACTTAGTGTTTGGGTTCTTTTTTCCAATATGTAAGACTGAGCATTTGCTGGTTGAGATTTGGAGTTGCCAAGTTTTAGACCAAGCAATTAGATGATCAAGGTCTTTTTGAATGGCCCATTTTGGATGCAGGTAAGTGCAGGATGCATGCGGAGGCTCATGGAGGGCAAAAAACGGGCCTAACAGAAGTTCCAGAGGGCCTCTGGAGCCTGAGGAGGCCATTTTTGCCCTCTCAGATGCTTGAGAAAAGCTTCCAGAGCCTGGGGAGGCAAAAAGCCTTCCCTACCCCCGCTGTTGTGCCGAAGGCTGATTAGGCCACACCACCATGGCCATGCCCACCCAGCAACTGGGCAGAGAACTCCTTGCTAAAATTTTTGAAGCCAACCCCTGGATAAAAGGTAAAGGTTTTCTGTATCTAGTAGTGCCTGCCTCTATAGGGTGGTGTTCAGTGGTGAAATCCAAATTTTTTTATTACTAGTTCTGTGGGTATGGCTTGGTGTGTGTGGCAGGAGAAATCTTCATTCCCATTCCACTCCAGGGGAAGGATATTGCAAAATCTCCATTCCGTCCCCACTTGAGGGCCAGCAATGCTCTCTACAGGGGGCTCCCCTTGAAGAGCACCAGGAAGCTCCAGTTAGTCCAGAATGCGGCTGCGCGGGTAATAGAGGGAGCATCACGTTGCTCCCATATAACACATATCCTGCGTGGCTTGCACTGGCTGCCGGTAGCCTTCCGGGTGCAATTCAAGGTGTTAGTGATCACCTTCAAAGCGCTCCATGGCTTAGGACCGGGGTATCTACGAGACCACCTCTGCCACCGATAGCCTCCCAATGACCTGTGCACTCCCACAGAGTGGGCCTGTTCAGGGTGCCGTTGACCAAACAATGTCACTTGGCAGCCCCCAGAGGGAGAGCCTTCTCTGTGGCAGCACCGGCTCTTTGGAACGAGTTACCTCCGGGGTTACGCCAACTCCCCGATACATTATGTATTTTAATTATAGCTTTTAAATTTTAAGGGGTTTTATGTTGGCTTTGACTGTTTTAGCAATCTGGCCAATTAATATATTTGTTTTAAATGTTTTTTAAATTTGTTATTTATATTATGTGTATTGTTGTATTTTTAATATGGCTGTAAACCACCCTGAGTCCTTCGGGAGAAGGGCGGTATAGAAATTGGATTAATAAATAAATAAATAAAAATAAATAAAATTTGCCGGTTCTCTGAACTGCTCAAAATTTCCGCTACCGGTTCTCCACTCCTGGTGGTGTTCCTCTCCATTGCCTAGCTAAGGGAGTCAGGGTTCATCTGAAGATGCTTCCATATTCATGTGGTTGGCACATGAATGGTACTTAGGCTCACAGAACACAGTTACCTTTTCATCGAAGTGGCACCTATTTATCTACTTGCATTTTTATGCTTTCAAGCTGCTAGGTTGGCAAGAGCTGGGGCAAGAATGGGAGCTCAACCCATCAGGGCATACTTGAGTGTTGAACTGCCAATCTTTTGGTCAATAAACTCAACATCTTAATCTCTAGGCCACCATGCCTCTTTTCTCTTCTGTGACCCCTTTCCTAATCTCCAGACATAAAGCTAACATAGCCCTTTGTCTCTCTTGACATTTCACTGCTGTTCATGGGATTGCTCCATCACCACAACAAAACAGAATAGGTCAAGAATGCATTTAAGGTTTATATAAGAAAAGAAGTATCCAGTGGAATTCTGACTATTAATGGTTTTGAAATGAGAAAAACACCTCTTCTCCACCACCTACCCACTCCCCCTGGTTGGGAACTCAGATGGTTCTCCGGGCACCTAAATCTTTGCAAGTTGAACTCCAATCTCATCTCGTAGGACTTGTTAGGTGTAGGTTTAAATTAATGTCACTGCACTTTCTATGAGTACACAGCTTTGACATTACACTGCTCGGACCAATATGACAGGGATGTGCAAATCAGTGAAATTCAATCCATTTTCCCGCTCATTTTGCAAGGCAGTTTTCTACTGTGGAAGATTAATGTCTGGATTTTTAATAAACTATCTGAACATAAATTTGCTGGGGTTTTTTTTTTTAAGGCAGTTGGGAATTATTACTTACTTTTAAAAACCTACAAGATGGTTGAGATGGTTAAGGATTTTTTAATATTCATAGTAAATACCTTACATGCTCACAGCAATATGGATTCTCTGTTGAGTTAGGGTTTGTTTGTAGAGCTTCTTGGAATGACCATGGCATATCACCATAAGGAAAAGTGTTTTTGTAAGCTTGCTGGGAATTTTTTCTATTAAAAAAAGTATTTATTTATTTATTTATTTATAATTACATTTATATACCGCACCATCTCCCGAAGGACTCAGGGCGGTGTACAGCCAATATTAAAAAACTGTATATATATACAATATACAAGTATAAAAAAAGAAAAGAAAAAAAGGCAGAAGTGACAGTTTACTATACATTTTTTTAAAATGAGTTGAATTATTTTCCCTTCCTCAAGGAAAAAAAATGAACACTTCCATATTGGACTTCCCTCTTCATAAAATTCATCCTGCCCTGTTTTGCTAGGAGCAAGAAATCCAAATTTTTCTTGCCAAGAAGAACTTTTTAAACTATATCATTACAGAAGCAATTCCACAAGAATACAAAAGCTGACTCATAAATTTATAATTAGCAAATCAGATCAGCTCACTAGTCTGCAGAAGTAAAACCAATGGTGATAATTCATAACATAACATACATAATAACAGAGTTGGAAGGGACCTTGGAGGTCTTCTAGTCCAACCCCCTGCCCAGGCAGGAAACTCTACACCATTTCAGACAAATGGTTATCCAACATTTTCTTAAAAATTTCCAGTATTGGAGCATTCATAACTTCTGCAGGCAAATTGTTCCACTTATTGATTGTTCTAATTTTCAGGAAAGTTCTCCTTAGTTCTAAGTTGCTTCTCTCCTTGATTAGTTTCCACCCATTGCTTCTTGTTCTACCCTCAGGTGCTTTGGAGAATAGTTTGACTCCCTCTTCTTTGTGGCAGCCCCTGAGATATTGGAACACTGCTATCATGTCTCCCCTAGTCCTTCTTTTCATTAAGCTAGACATACCGAGTTCCTGCAACCGTTCTTCATAGGTTTTAGCCTCCAGTCCCCTAATCATCTTTGTTGCTCTTCTCTGCACTCTTTCTAGAGTCTCAACATCTTTTTTACATCGTGGCGACCAAAACTGAATGCAATATTCCAAGTGTGGCCTTACCAAGGCATTATAAAGTGGTATTAACACTTCACGTGATCTTGATTCTATCCCTCTGTTTATACAGGCTTTATTCAGATAGAGTTCATTGGCCTTCAGGTAGAGAGAAGACTAAAAAATTTCCTTTGAGAAGCAGTAGCCATTAATAGCTGGCTATGAATTCATTTGGAAATTAAGTGGATATTTTGGAAAGGAATTAATTTTGCAAGACTGATCACTTAAAACAAGAGAATGGACACTTTTCTCTGATACTTCTAAGTGACTGAAGGATTCTAAATGGCTTGAGAAAGGTAATAGTTAAAATGATCGGATTATTACAATTGTGTGAAACCAATTAGATCTATCTTTGTATCTTATGCCAAGGATCTATCAGTGTCAGATTTTTGTATTTTTGTATTTTGCGTGTTTGTATTTTATGGAAAATTCACAAGATAGGTAAATGGTCTGCCTGTGTGCATATGAAAGAGAAACAGTCATGCTAATGCTCAAAGTATGTTTGCTTCATAAAAGTGCTCCAAGTGTTGTTATTTTTCTTCTTAAACTTTATTTCTTTCCTTTTTAATCAGATATTATTTTCATATCCTCCTGCTTTTCATTACTCTATTGATTGTTACATATCAAATGTCTTATTTTAAAGCTATTAGTTGTAAGAAATGCACTGGAATGATGATATTTAGCAACTTTTTAGATAATAATAAATTACTACAGGAGTTTATGTATTAGGCTTTTTAAAAAAATATCCCAATAATTTTCAGTGATATGCACAAATGACTAGATTATTAACTGTATGATGATGAGGATGATAAATATAATGCAAATATTTCTATTCAATGCAGAAATATTAATTTGTCTACTTGTCTACTAAACCAAGGAATAGCTTTCTAGTTTCCTAGCTATTATAATCTTACAAACATTACATACAACGATGGAATATGGAAAAGGATAATCTGTATCATGAGCCTTAGTCACCCTGTAATGACACCTTATCATCTAAATAAGTATATTTAGTGTATTATATATTGTGAAGTAGGAGTATAATTAATTAATTAATTAATTAGTTAGTTAATTAAAATTAAATGATATATTGTGGAATATATATTGTTGAAAGAAAAATCAGGTCTAGTTCCAAGCCAGGAATAAAATGGAGGCTGCTTAAGAAAGAAGGTTTATTGATGAGCAGAACCAACAACAGCATGCAGTTCTGGGACAGCTGAATGAATGGATAGCACTAGCAATAGCACTTAGACTTATATACCACTTCATAGTGCTTTACAGCCCTCTCTCAGCAGTTTACAGAGTCTGCATATTGCCCCCCAACAATCTGGGTCCTCATTTTACTGACCTCGGAAGGATGGAAGGCTGAGTAAACCTTGAGCCTGGTGAGATTCAGTCTGCCGAACTACTGGCAGCCAGTGATCAGCAGAAGTGCAATACTGCACTCTAACCATTGCACTACCATGCTCTTAAAGATGGATCTTCATAGGTTTCTGGGGTTTTGTGTTTGAGATACTCCAGAGGGTTGCGCAATGTAGTGAGCCTCATGTCTTTTGCTATTCTAATAGTGGTGGGTAAATCCTATTATGTCCTAAAGGTCATGTCCTGTCCTTGGGGGAATGTAAATTCTTAATTCCATCAAGTCTGGGTGAGCTGAGCTGAAGACGTTTTGTTTATGAATAGGCTGGCCTGGATTTCTTAATGGGTACAAAATATCCATTTCTAAAGACTGGAAGCTTCTGCTTGAGGCTATTAAGAAAGAGTGGAACTGCTTTCTTTCTTTAAGAACATGTTTCACCATTTCTCCTTTGGGGGAATATTCAATCATGAGTTTTTTAAAAAATATTAAGAATAAATAATATTTTAATCTGGGGAGGAGGGCTTTCTACAGTATGATTTATGCCAGTTTAGAAACTAGAGTCAGGAGTCAGTAAAAATATAGGCCATCTCATTCTGGACCTACTTCGAAGGCAGCTGTGTAAAATTCCATTTTTGATACCAAGAATGGATCATGAAAGCTAAGCAAGGGTTTTTTTTTAATTTACATTTATATCCCGCCCTTCTCCGAAGACTCACGGCGGCTTACAGTGTATAAGGCAATAGTCTCATTCTATTTGTATATTTACAAAGTCAACTTATTGCCCCCCCCCAACAATCTGGGTCCTCATTTTACCTACCTTATAAAGGATGGAAGGCTGAGTCAACCTTGGGCCGGGCTTGAACCTGCAGTAATTGCAGGCTATTGTGTTCTAATAACAGGCTCCTTACAGCCTGAGCTATTCCGGCCCTTGTTGGGGATTCTTCTTACCTTATGGGATAACATGTTTTACAATCTGAAGCCCACTAACAAAACCTGTATCTAGGCCTCTATTCACTTAGCCTCATAGAAGAGAAAAATCTGTAGCCTCTCATTTCTTGGGATGAATGGATATGCAGGAAAAAAAAGGTCTTTGAAGAAGGTGAGCTATGTAGGGCTCTAAGAGTTAAAGCCAGCAAACTTGAATTGGATTCAGAAACGTATAGTTACATACAATATAATAATCTCAATACTGGAATATCACATGTTGATCCCTGTTCATGTTGTAGCAATCAGGCTACACTGGATTTTGAACCAACTGCAGTTTCTGAGTTGTTTTCACAGGTTGCCCTATGTAAGGCACATTGTGTTAATTTAACCAAAAGATGAAAATGTGTGAAAGTTGAAGTTGAAAGATCCTCAAGAGCCCACAAGTAGCATATCAGGTGGAAATAGGCTATAGCTTCCATCTGCTGCTTGAGTGTAATAGGGTTTGAACAGAAAATCTATTGTTCTCGCTCATAAGAAAGTCCATCACATATCTCAAGTCTTCCAATTTTGTCTATATATGGAGGGTAAATGGCTATATTGTTTATGACTTGTCAAAGCACAAAGCACAAAACATTATAAGTAATATTGATGATGATGATAATTTATTAAATTTTTATGCCAACTGACTCCAAGTGACTCTGGTCATTAAATCCTAGATGCAAATTGTTCCAAAATGATTACATGTCAATCAGTTTGATTGCACACTTCAAATGGATTTCACTATTGCAGTGAACATTCAGTTCAAAGAGATTATTTGATGAGATTGCCTTTTAATTGAATTTTCAATTTGTTACTGGACAATTGAGTACAAATTAAATTGATTGAGCTGGGCCTGTTCCAATTTATGCATTTGAAAGATAGTCAGTTACTACCTGGAATTCGGTCAAAAATTTACAAGAGAAAAACATGCCATTATTTATAACTTGAACAAATTGTGTGAGAGATGAGAAAAAAATGTTAATGAAAGAAGACATGAAAAAGTTACAAGATCAAATACATTGTTTAATTTTTCTTTAATTCTTCTTTAAATGTACAGTCAAGGATTGAATCTTAAAAAGAAATCTCTCAATTACTTAAAGTATTTGTTTCATATATTTTCTTGGCTACATATTGTTCTCTCTCTCTCTCTCTCTCTCTCTCTCTCTCTCTCTCTCTCTCTCTCTCTCACACACACACACACACACACACACACACACACACACACACACATCATATAAGTTCAATCAGCAATTACAGACACTGAGCTTGTCACCTGGAAAGCTGAAAGCTCAGGTTTGAGACCAGACCACTGCATGATGGGGTGAGCTCCCATTACCTATCCCAGCTCCTGCCCACCTAGCAGTTCTAAAGTATGCAAATGAAAGTAGATGACTAAGTACCACTTCAGTGGGAAGGTAACAGCATTCCATGTGCTTTGGTGTATAGTCATGCCAGCCACATGACCACAGAAGAGTCTTTGGACATTACTGACTCTCTTGGCTAAGAAAGATATGAGCACCTTAGAGTCAGACATGATTAGACAGGGGGAACGTTTAGCTTTACCTTTACATATTGTTCTAGAGCTGGATTTCCCTTAGATTCTATGAATGGAAAAATCCTGCCCTTCTGTTAAGAAAATTAAGAATGATGTTTCACTTTTGAATAAGGAAATGAAACCAAGAAAAAGTTGAGTTTGTGATTGTTCTATAAAATCTGCAGCAATTGGCTATGGGTCAATAGATCTGACTTTCTCTTGATGTGTTTAAACAGCACCTCTATCAATTTAATTTCTGAAAAGAGCAATGCTAATGGATCATACCAATGTGTACAGCATGCATTAATTGACCTTTTGAATTTTAGAAATAATAGAGTTCACACAAAGTGAAAATCAGATTAGGAACTCTGTTTTCATACTGTCTAACCAGCAAGCACTTTGAGTTGGTTTCTATGCACACGTAGTTTGCTAAAGAGTTGTTGTAAGTGCCACTGAATTGGAGCCAATTCCTGACAAGTGTATAGGGCAATGTCCATCATTACTTCTGAATCACAGCAGCATAGATTTCTTATGAGATTCCAGTGATCTTGAGCCTGTAAATCCATTTTATCCATTGTAGTCACTTCTAGTTGCTTCAGCCTTGCCAGGCAGAGTTTTTCTTTTAGACTCTGCTTGCTGATGATCAATTCAGTTCACTTTAGTACTTAATATTATTTTGTATAGAATTAATTGGTTCTTAAAATTTCTCCCTCCCTCCCTCCCTCCTTCCTTCCTTCCTTCCTTCCTTCCTTCCTTCCTTCCTTCCTTCCTTCCTTCCTTCCTTGTTTCAGAGAGTGGTGATATATTAATTTCATCATTCTGATCTTAACAGAGTTGGAAGGGAAATTGGAAGTTCAACCCCCTCTTGATTAGTTTTCATCCATTGCTTCTTGTCCTGCCTTCAGGTGCTTTGAACATTTTTGATGTAGTATACTCTAACTATTATTTCAGGAAGGTTACTTCATCACTACCTTTCTTCCAAAAATTAATGCCCGACTTCTTCAGCATCATATTCATTTTCATCTACTCTTGAGTTATTTCCCCCTTCCATAAATACTCACAATACTGCCATTACACTGTTTATCAACTGTGAATTCCCTAACATGTTGATTGACCTTATGTTTTTCTTTGGAATATTTAATATTATTGCAGTTTTTATCACTTTCCTTTTTTCACTTTCACTGTGAGTTCCAGTAAATTTTTACTATTTTCAGCTAACAAAGTGATGTTGTGATGTTCTTGCAGTAGATTGCTTAGCTTCTTTTTCTTAAAAAAAAAAAAAATGTTTCAGCACATTCAATAACTTCAATACATTTTATATTGTGGTATTTTCTATACAAAGCCTTAGAGACAGTAAGTAAAGCGTTCTTCTTATTGTACTCTCCTTAAATTTTCTCCTTTTCGCTATTATACAGTATATTGCACATAGGCATTTGTATAAGCCACAAGGTTTTCGCGTGTATCATTGTGTAAATGCTATGAATGGTGTTGGGGCACAATAACACTATTTGCCTTCTTACATTCAGGGGACATAATGTCTTATACTATGTTTTTTGATCTCTGTCTACTCATTTATCATTTCTCTGCCTCTATGTGTTTATTTACTTTTCCTTTGTAAGCTTGCTTCGCAATAGGAACTAGCAAGACTCATTGTCTTGCAACTCTATTCATGCACCAATCTTCCAGTTCCAATTGTATATTTCTTTGAACCATTAGTGCCTCTTCGCCTATAGCTTTAAAACATTCAATTTTATTTATTTTATTTTATTTTATTTATTTTGTCACAACAATATACACAAGCATCACACAAAATGATTATATAGTATATAAACATATATATAAGGAAATATAAGGAAGTATAAGCATATATATATATATAAACAACAACAATAGGACAGGAACAGTAGGCACGTTTCTGCTCTTATGCATGCCCTTTATAGTCCTCTTAGGAATGGAGTGAGATCAATAATAGAAGTTTTTGGTTAAAGCTTTTGGGATTATGAGAAGAGACCACAGAGTCAGGTAATGTGTTCCAAGCACTGATAACTCTGTTACAGAAGTCATATTTTCTGCAATCTAGATTGAAGCGATTAACATTAAGTTTGAATCTATTGGTTGCTCTTGTATTATTGCAATTGAAGCTGAAGTAGTCTTTAACAGGAAGGACATTACAATAAATGATTCTATGAGTTAAACTTAGGTCTTGTCGAAGGCAGTGGAGTTCTAAGTTTTCTAAACCTAGGATTTCAAGTCTGGTGGGATAAGGTATTTTGTTGTTTTCAGAGGAGTGGAGAACTCTTCTTGTAAAATATTTCTGGACACGTTCAATTGTATTGATGTCAGAAATGTGGTGTGGGTTCCAGACAGGCGAGCTGTATTCAAGAATTGGCCTAGCAAATGTTTTATATGCTCTGGTTAGTAGTGTAGTGTTTTTGGAAAAGAAGCTACACAAGATTAGGTTTACAACTCTTCAAGCCTTTTTTTTGCTATGTAGTTACAGTGGGCTTTGGCACTTAGATCATTTGATATGAAAACCCCAAGGTCTTTAACAGGGTGGGGGTCATCTGTAAGGTAATGTCCATCAAGCATGTACTTAGTGTTTAGGTTCTTTTTTCCAATATGTAAGACTGAGCATTTGATGGTTGAGATTTGGAGTTGCCAAGTTTTAGACCAAACAGTTAGAAGATCAAGGTCTTTTTGAATGGTAGATGTATTGTTGGTGGTGTTAAATGGTTTGACATCGTCAACAAAGAGAACACAATTACTTGAGATATGGTCACAAAGATCATTTATGTATAGTATGAAGAGTGTTGGTCCAAGAACACTACCTTGAGGAACACCACTCTTGACAGGAACAGGATTTGATAGAGCATTGCCAATTTTAACCACTTGTTGTCTGGTAGACAGAAAAGCAGTTATCCAATTGTGAAGGGGTTCTGAAATGCCATAGGATTTTAGTTTTAGGAGAAGTTTATCATGTACTACTGAGTCAAAAGCTTTGCAGAAGTCTATGTAGATTGCATCTATTGCTTTGCCTTGCTCAAGATTTGTAGTCCATATGTTTTTACATATGTTTTACCTTGCTCAAGATTTGTAGTCCATATGTTTTGAATTTGTATTCACTCTGTTCTGGGTGCTTCTTTATGTGACTTAATTTTTATATCTCTCTTTCTAGTTTTTGGTCCCTGAAGATATTCACTGTTGACAAATGTTTTAGCCATTCTATAATCCCATTCCAGTGTAGAGTTTCAATATTGTCTTTCCATCTAATTTTAATTACATTTGCCTTTATTAGCTCTTTCATTATTACTTTTGAGTAGTTCTACGTAAAGCAACAAATATGTTTTATATTTTAATATGTTGTACATAGTATTTGTGTGGGGGGGAAGTGTATTCACTTCACAATAATAAAGAAATAATATGTATGCTTTATTACTTGACTGAAGCGAATCAAATTTGCCAAGAGCCTACCTAATTCAGTTCAATCAGCCTATTTAGACAATCTTGTTAGTCCCTGGAGATCTGAGTCTCATACATCCTTTTTATGGGATGTCCACTGGGAGCTTCTTAACAAACAAACAAAAAAAGTCAAAAAATACTGAGTAATGAACACTCCAGTCTTGACAACAAGTAAGAATACTATTTATAGGAAGAAAAGCTATTATTCTTTATTAATAGTTCCTCATTCTGGGATGGACAAACAATTGGGACAAACACTAGATACAGCAAGAAAGGGAAGGGAAGGGAAGGGAAGGAAAGGAAAGGGAAGGGAAGGGAAGGAAAGGAAAGGAAAGGAAAGGAAAGGAAAGGAAAGGAAAGGAAAGGAAAGGAAAGGAAAGGAAAGGAAAGGAAAGGAAAGGACCATATTTTCAAGCAAGCATCTAATGATCATCCAGATTTTTGCAATCCACTTCTGGTAGCTTTATATCAATAAAGGTAAATTGTATGTGTCTGGTATAGGAAAAAGCCAACTGAAAGAACAATTTGTGGTCAGTAGTAAAATTGGAGTTAACTGAGTGAGCAGCAGAGGCATCTGCTTGAATTCCCCTGATAATCATTTTGCCAAGAGAAAAATTTTTCATGAATCATGGTCTCAGTTGCTTTGCAAATAACAAAGACAGCCATTGGAGATTATCACAGTATGAGTTAGTAGTATTTTAGCCAATATAATCTTAGAATAACAAAGCATAATGGAGTCTCTCGTGACTATAAAGAATTACCAATCAAAAAAGAGGAGGCTGCCTAAGTAAGTGCCATTTTTATCTCTCTAGTTGGCAGCTCTGTTCATTATGGCCAAAACACTAGTTGAGGATGGAAATGTTACATTTATGATCTGATATGAACTTCAGGACAATCAAAGAGCTGTAATTTTCTGAATGATACAGGTCCATTATTCCTGAAATAATGAAAGAACTGAGAGACAGATAAGAGACAGGATTAGCAGCTATGTTCACCACCTTAACTTGAATATGAACAATGTCCACATAGTGTCCCCAACAACCTGGTCCTCATTTTACCAACCTCGGAAGGATGGAAGGATGATCAACCATGAGACCATCAGGATCAAACTCTATGAGCAGAGTTGGCCTGCAATACTGCATTCTAACTATTACACCATTAGGGGTGCTTGTATATGTAATTATATTTGAGGTGGCATTTAGATCTTCACCCATTAGCTTATGTCAGGCATGAACAACCAGATCCATGCATGAAGAGTTCCTTTAGCTATTTTATTGCTCAAGTCTATAGACAGGAATCTTCTCAGATTAGGTAAAATTAGATAAGGTTCAATAGTATTCTCTCTCTCTCTCTCTCTCTCTCTCTTTCTCTCTCTCTCTCTCTCTCTCTCTCTGTGTGTGTGCCTACATTCTATCCCTATATTGTACCTACAAAGGAATTTCAGACTAATTCCCCACAGACTAATCTTTCTCCAATAGCTTCATGTATCAAGTTTCATGTATTCAGGTTTTTGGATGGACATCGGGTGTTAGGCTTAATCCATGAAATTAAGAGTGTATGGTTGTAATGTTTCCTAAACAGGAGTTGCAACCAGTGGTGGAATTCAATTTTTTTTTACTGCCGGTTCTGTGGATGTGGCTTGGTGGGCGTGGTGTGGCTTGGTGGGTGTGGCTTGGTGGGCGTGGCAGGGGAAGGATATTGCAAAATCCCCATTCCCTCCTCACTCCTGGAGGAAGGATATTGCAAAATCTCCATTCCCACCCCACTCTGTGGCCAGCCAGAGGTGGTATTTGCTGGTTCTCCAAACTACTCAAAATTTCCGCTACTGGTTCTCCAGAACCTATCAGAACCTGTTGAATAGCACCCCTGGTAGCAACCCAAGATATGTTATCTCTTATTCTGCCACGCTATCTTTTGTCATTGAGCACAGAGGAAGTTTTGCTTGTGAGGGGTTTGCTAATTAGCAAGTAGGAATTGGGTTTGTTTTTTATATACATGTAAACGCTATGCACATTGCAAGCCAAGGTAGATGCTCATTAAATATGTATCCTATAGCTCTGTTATTCTTGCTTTTTCTCCTTGTTAAATCACAGTAGTGCAATAGAAGAAATGACATTTTGTGCAGGGGACTTTTTTGGAAACCCGTTGCTTACCTTTCAATGAGATCCTGCCTCCCCTTTCCATACTTCTGGATAAAGACTATGTCATACCAAAATACATACACAAAGAGGGGTGGATTGGGAAGAGAGAATTACAGACAGATTGAACTATGGTGCTGGAGAAGACTCCTGCGAGTCCCTTGGACTGCAAGGCAATCGAACTGGTCAATCCTAGAAGAGATCAACCCTGACTGCTCTTTAGAAGGCCAGATCCTGAAGATGAAACTCAAATACTTTGGCCACTTAATGAGAAGGAAGGACTCACTGGAGAAGAGTCTAATGCTGGGAAAGACTGAGGGCAAAAGAAGAAAGGGACGACAGAGAATGAGGTGGCTGGATGGAATCACTGAAGCAGTCGGTGTCATCTTAAATGGATTCCAGAGGATGGTAGAGGACAGGAAGGCCTGGAGAAACATTGTCACAATGGATTGGGTATGACTTCACAACTAACAACAGCAACAACCGGCAGATTGTGTTAAAAAAACCAAAGCTTTCACATTTCGTATGATCACAGTGCTTCAGTGCTCTTGATTAAAAGAGTTCAATTTTTTTCAGACTTCTGTATGAACCAGGGGGGGGAGGAAAAAGAATGCTACCTTAAGAGTCACAATGAATAGTAAATTACTTTAAACCAGAGAAATATTTTCCACAGCTTATTACTGCCCCCCTCCCTACCCCCCCAAAGAAAAAACCTCAGGCACATACAGAAACCTGAAAAAAGAAGCTATTTTAATCAAGAGAAGAGAAGTGCTTTGCTTGTCCTCAAATGAGATTCAAAGCATATTTTTTTTAAGAATCATGTTTGAAGAGTTCAGAACCCTAGTCAAAAATCCAAGGCAAAATGAATCAAGGCTATCTTTTATCAGGAAGCTTTGTACTAAATGAAACTAACCCTATCGCTAATAGGTTTAGCTGCATAAGCCAGGAAAATTAATGATCACTTTCTACCCTAAAGATGCTGATCAACGCATAATGCCAACTAAAGCACTGTTAAATATAAACGAGCTCATTCCTGGTGAGGACATTAAGACTGTTACTTTAAAAGTGAAAAATGATCACTGTCCATCTCTAGGCGGTTTCGGTCTCTATCTTGCTTTACCCCTCTTATGTTCCTAAATAAAACATGCATTTCCTATCAATCGATCAATCAATTTTCAGAACCTTTTACAGCTTTAGCTTTGCATTTACAACCAATAAGCAACAAGCTAAGCAAATTTAGATGGAATAATTAATTCTCTTACAGGGCCCCATTTACAAAGTCATATATTTTACTTGAAAATATACTTTGCAGCAAAGAAAAAAATATCTTATAAGGTTAAATTGATATAACATACATTAAGATTACATCTTTCTATCACACAAGAAATCAATATTATAGTGTACCTTACATATATAATAAAAAGCAGTTCATTATATGCATGATGTATATAGTAAATAAAGCATTTGTATACACCAATAAGCTGAGCCATCCTCTCTGATTATGACATGTCTGTATGAAGAGTGAGCAATATTAGTCCTGCTGGCCTTACTTGTACTTAGCAATTTATGTATTGATTGGAACTTGATTTAGCCCTGCCTGCATCAAGTCATCACTGGGGAATTGAACTTTAGACCCACAATCTAAATAAAGTCTGGGCTTATGTCACGGGTTTAATATAAGTATCATGGACCTATTACATTGGAGATAATTTTTAAAGGATATATAGGTCTTTCCCACTCTTGCATGACATATTAAAATACATCCAAAATGTAAGTCTAAAGCACTGAATCTCAATTGCTAGAATTCTTCACACCATGTGTAAAGAAAATAAATTCCCTGGCTATTCCAGCAATGCCCTTGGCTTTTTATCATAACAATAATTTATTGTTATATGGAAAATGGAAATATTCCCCTTGGGGAAGCTGCTGTGGTGAAAAAAGATCTAAGTTTTCCCAATTAATCTCAGCTTTCATAGAGTATTATTTGAATGCTGCTCCCTCCTCCCGTGAATCAGTGGAGTCATATCCTGGCTCAGTCCACATACCCAACACAAGTGGGGCTCAACATGTTTATTCCACACTACCAAGCCCCTTTGTCATTCCCCAGGTCCCAACTGCAAGTGCAACACTTCAGGAATTTATTCCCAGCAAAGTCAATGGAATCAAGACACAATAAAGTCAATGAGAAGTCAGCATGAAGTCAATGGGATGATGGTACAATGAAGTCAATATGCGTCTATACAGCAGTTAACATACAGAAGTCAAGGGGAGCACAACTCAATGAAATCAAGGATGGATTGCAAATGATTGCTTCCTACCATCTTCTGGCTCCAGACCCTGACATAATTAGACACCGACCAATGTGAATCATTAGGAAGGGAAAGGCTGCCTCCTCATGAATAATCTCACTGACCTTAGTTGTATCTCCCACCACTTGGTTCTGTATGAGAGGTTCCATGGTGGCAGCAACTTCTTCACCACTGACTGGCTGCAGCTAAGTCTCTTCTTTGGCCTGTGCAACTGGTTGGTCATCCACGCTCACTAATTGCAGCTTTATCTCCTTCTGCCGACTGACCATGCAGTCATTCTCTAATGGATTCCTAACGTTCCTGGCCAGTTTCACCTTGATCCTCCAAGCTGGCCACCAAGCTTTCCATGTCTCTCTGAACCCTGTCCAATGTCCTTGGAGCTGGCTTTTCCTCATTGTCCAAGCTGGTGATGAGGGAGCCATTACAGGCCATCTCATTCTAGTTCCTGAAACATATTATCTATAATCTCAGTGTCATCCCATGTGAATGCCTGGACTTTTGTTGGACTTTTTTTTTTGTTATTTTAATGTACACACGGGTGAAGAAAAGATAGAACTAGCATCAGAGGTGGTTTTCAGCAGGTTCTGACCAGTTCTGGAGAACCGGTAGCGGAATTTTTGAGTAGTTTGGAGAACCCGTTGTAAAAATAGATAGGCCTCGCCCCTATCTATTCTGTGCCTCCCAAGTCCCAGCTGATTGGGAGGAAATGGAGATTTTATTCTCCTGCCACACCCACCAAGCCATGCCCACCAAGCCACACCACACCCACCAAGCCACACCCACAGAACAGGTAGTAAAAAATTTTGAAACCCACCACTGACCAGCAGTACCTTTGCTGGGATTTAACTGGAAATCAAACCTATCTTCTGTAACTTTAGGGGCAGAAATTGCGGCAAATAGATTCTCATCACAACTGTCAATATTTGAGGCAACCTGAGTGTACTGTATATACATATATTTATCACTTCATTCACTATTACTAAATTTCAGACTAAAAGCAATTCAAACACACACACACACACACACACACACACACAGGTCTTTTCCCTTGTAAGATTGGAGGTATTTAGGCAACGTTTCGATGAGATCTCACTCATCATCTTCAGGCTTTGGCTTTGTTCTTATGTGAGCAATAAGAACAAAGCCAAAGCCTGAAGATGATGAGTGAGATCTCATCGAAACGTTGCCTAAATACCTCCAATCTTACATGGGAAAAGACCCGAACATACCAAAACCTGCATACATATACCCGTGAAAACCTATGAAAACAAATATATATGTCTATGTCGTCTATGTCTATGTCTATATTGATATTAGAGCAGGTGCCTTCTTTTCCTGTGAAGCCCTGGCAGTCTATCCAAAGTCAATCTGTTTGCCAACCTCATTGTGCAACTTGGCATTCTGGTTCCTAATAAAAATGCAAATCTTCTCTAGCGTGCTAGAGCACTTGGCATGTAGTCCTCAAACAGTAATCATGCTTGTTGTCTCAGGCTCATACCACTTGACTTACATTTTGGAATTTTTGATCCAAACATTGAAAAGCACATTGATAATAAAGAAGGAAACTTCCTCTGGTTTTTTAGATGCCATGAACAAACTACAAAACTATGGAGAATAAAGATTTAACTTAGAGATTTCTGCAAACCAAGAATATTAGATTGACTGTAATGGAGCTGGAGAAAGAAAGGAAAGAAGAGTTAACCTGCTTCTGGAAATCCTTAAGTGTTGTTTGGTGACAAATGTAGCTGACAGGTATGCTGAATTGGAGAGTATGTTGCCATTTGCTATAGGTCTCTGTGATTGTAAAGAACAGCTTAGTAGTTGAAAGGGATGCAGATGAGGACAATGGTAACAATGGGTTACAGAAAATATCATGAAATGAAAGGTGAGTTGTACCGAAGGGTGGGTTCGTGGGTGGAAACTGGGTAATGGGTTCATAATCTCATTTTTTGAGACACACCTCCATATTTCTAGCTACCTCAGATTCAGCATGATGTAACTGCAGAAAAGAAAGCAACTATGTGTTAGTGATAATGGCTGGGCAAGAAGGGAGAAAATCTTTCACTGAGATATGACTGACTGTATTTCGGATCAGGTTTGATTCTGGGGAGGAATATGGAGTAACAATTACCATATTTTTCACAGTATAAGACACACCTTTTTCGCCAAAAAAGAGGTGGTCTTATCTGGGTGCGTCTTATACTCTGAATGTAGCCCTGCCCAGCTTCTCAAACGAAGGTTTCAGAGACTGAAAAAAGCATCAGAAACGAAGCTTCAGAAAAGACACCCCCAAACAGAGCTTCAGAGGCTTTTTTACTGAAGCTGTTTCAGAGGCTTTCAGAGGCATAAAAAAAAGTTCTGAAACAGAGTTTCAGAAGTTTCAGAAAAAAAAGCAAAAATAAAGCAAGGCACAGAGCTCAAGGAACCTGTTGCTAAAATTCACCTCTGGGAACAGCTGATTGAGGGTATTCCGTGAGGCTGATCCACCTGCCAATCAGCTTTTTTCTTATTTTTCTCCCCAAAAACTAAAGTGCATCTTATACTCCAAAAATATGCTATGCACCAGGATCTTTGTAGTTATGAAACATCATTCTTCCCATGGCTAAAGGTGAGGATATATTTCTGACATTGACTCAGCGGAAAAAAGCTAAGAGTACTGTTATTGTAATACCCTCCCAGTTGCCCCTCCCATGTTATTCAGTCACCTTGTGACTGAATTACTCTGACTATAGATTACTCCTACTAGTAATCCATAGGAGGTGTCTATGGATTACTAGTCTACTAGTAATTTTAATCTCTCCTAGGTGATTTTAACCACCCCTAAATAGAGCCAGAGGAGGCATGGGAATTCAGGTCCACCATGAGAATCATGTTGTCATAAGTCAAGTCATAAGTCAACATGGGCCCAATCCACATAGTTGGCCACATATTAGGAGCAGAAGAAACGTGGTGCTGGGTACTATTCTTATTTGACCTTTGTTATGAACAGATCACTTTCTGTAATTAAGCAAATCAGCCATAGTAGACTTTACCAGAGTCGGCAGAAATATTTTTTTTAAAAAATGTATATTTTAGTAAGTTCCCTATAATTGGGTGAGATCATCAGTGGCTTCGGGGTGAGATACCAGCAGTACGCTGATGACACCCAACTGTACTTTTCTACCCCGGGCCACCCCAATGAAGTTGTTGAAGTGCTGTCCCGGTGTTTGGAAGCCTTACGGGTCTGGATGGGGAGAAACAGGCTCAAGCTTAATCCCTCCAAGACGGAGTGGCTGTGGATGCCGGCATCCCGATTCAGCCAGCTGCAGCCGCGGCTGACTGTTGGAGGCGAGTCACTGGCCCCAAAGGATAGGGTGCGCAACTTAGGTGTCCTCCTGGATGATCGGCTGTCGCTTGAAGACCATTTGACGGCCGTCTCCAGGAGGGCCTTCCACCAGGTTCGCCTGGTTCGGCAGTTGCGCCCCTTCCTTGATCGGGATGCCTTGTGCACGGTCACTCATGCGCTTCTTACCTCTCGCTTGGATTATTGTAATGCTCTCTACATGGGGCTCCCCTTGAAGTGCACTCGGAGGCTTCAGTTAGTCCAGAATGCAGCTGCGCGGGTGATAGAGGGAGCTACGCGTAGCTCCCACGTAACACCGCTCCTGCGCAGACTGCACTGGCTACCTGTGGCCTTTCGAGTGCACTTTAAGGTGTTGGTTACGACCTTTAAAGCGCTCCATGGCTTAGGGCCTGGGTACTTACGGGACCGCCTGCTGTTACCACATGCCTCCCACCGTCTCGTACGCTCTCACAGAGAGGGACTTCTCAGGGTGCCGTCCGCCAAACAATGTCGGCTGGCGGCCCCCAGGGGAAGGGCCTTCTCTGTGGGGGCTCCCACACTCTGGAACGAACTTCCCCCGAGTTTACGCCAAATACCTGACCTTCGGACATTTCGTCGCGAACTGAAGACACACCTTTTTATTCGCGCGGGGCTGGCTTGAATTGAATTTTAATCTTAAATTTTGTAAATTTGATTAATTTTAAATGGGGTTTTTAGTTCACGGCATATTTTAATTTTTTCAGGCTAATTTAAAATAAGTTTTTTAAATGCATTTTAACTTGTACATTGTATGTTTTATCTTGCCTGTACACCGCCCTGAGTCCTTCGGGAGAAGGGCGGTATAAAAATCAAAATAATAATAATAATAATAATAATAATAATAATAATAATAATAATAATAATAATAATAATAATAATAATAATAATAATAATAATTATTATTATTATTATTATTATTATTATTATTATTATTATTTAAACAATAGTCTATATTTTACGAAAAAGGGATGTTGGAAAATAATGCATTTGTAGAATTATTTGTAAAGTAGGAGAACTTTTTCCAAACTGATTCAAAAGCAAGAGCGCCTTCTGTCTCATTCACAGTATGTCAACTCGTAAAGCATTCCTGCCCTCCCTTGAGTTGCTATAGAAAGAGGTGGGGGAACTGACAGAACAACCTGGCAGCAACCAGAAGCACATTCCACGCATACCATCTCAAGGCCGTAGCATAGGTTACCAAAGCCAGCTGGAGAGGCATGGTTTCTATAGCCCACAAAAGTGCTCGGTTGGAGAATGTGATCTATGACTTACCCTGGGAGGAGAGTGGAAACAGGGTCATAGTTGGGACGTAAATTACTTGGGCAGAGTTGACTTCACTTGGGTATGTGATGACAGGTTACTCCTAATAAATAACTGGATTTATTTTGAAACGTGGCTCGAGGCTCATGAATTAATTAGGGTATCCATCGGAATCCTGACAGAATATAGAAGTAATCGGAACTGGATTTCAATGCAACACAGGTGAGAGTGTAGTTTAGGGAGGAACAATCGTGGCATAAAATTATGTGAATCATGTAAATTAAGATGTAAGGGAAATCACTTGCTCCTTCTTGCCCCCCAGAAGTCCACAGGTGATAATTAATACTCTCCACTGCACCCAATGACAGCAAGTTGACATAGAAAAGACAAAGGGTCCTTGAGTGGCTCAGACTGCTAAGACAGTCTGTTATTAACAGCAGCTGCTTGCAATTATTGCAGGTTCAAGTCCCATCAGGCCCAAGGTTGACTCAGCCTTCCATCCTTTATAAGATAGGTAAAATGAGGACCCAGATTGTTGGGGGCAATAAGTTGACTTTGTATATAATATACAAATGGATGAAGACTATTGCTTGACATAGTGTAAGCCGCCCTGAGTCTTCGGAGAAGGGCGGGATATAAATGCAAATTTAAAAAAATGAAAATTATACCAAGTTCATTCTTTTTTATTTGAACTTCTCACCCACTATTTTCAAGAATCTGTCCCAGAGATACGGTCTCTCAGTTTATCGGAATTTAAACCCAATAATATTCCAAGGACTATTAATCTAAACCCCCAAAAATGTGCTTCTTTTATTCTGCTTTGAGATGATTGTCATTTACTCCTGTTCTTTAAGGCAAGAGTTACTGCAATCTTATATCAACCAGAAAAATAAGAATGGCTTTTGTGTTTTGCTTTGTTTCTATATAGATTAAAGGGGGGAGGTAATGTTACATCATGTTGAGTACAGCTCAGCACTTAATTCTTGGATTACTGCATTTCTTTACCTGAAACAAACTGTGTATTCCAATCTCTCAAACTAATTGTGTTATTCTATAACAAGTTAATTGTGTCACTTTAAGCACACATGAAAAAGAGGCAATTCCATTGCATTTTGGTTCAATTATCTACTCGCTACAAGGTCAGTTTTCTGAACTATTAGATTAATACTTCAGCATTCTCAATTCTGTAATGTTTAGAGGATATCCTCATTGCCTTTTATTTTCCTCCCTAGCTTGTCAATACAGCCCGTAAAGTAATTTAAATGTTTAGGTCTCCTTTTAATTTGGGATGGGCTAAGATTCTGTGCAGTTTGGAGACCCCCCCCCCCCAAACCCTACTCCTGGCTGGCCCCTCCCCTCCCCTTCCTCCCTTCCCAGGAGTCCCCATGCGGCCCTTTTTGAATGCAGGTAAGTGCAGGCCACGCATGGAGGCTTGCGAAGGGCAAAAAATGGGCCTACTGAAAGTTTGGGAAGGGCCTCTTGAGCCTGGGAAGGCCATTTTTGCCCTCCCAGAGGCTTGAAGAAAGCCTTTGGAACCCAGGGAGGGCAAAAACGCCCCCCTCACCATGATACATGAAACCGACTAGGCCACACCCACCATGTCCACCCAGCAACTGGGCAGAGAACCCCTTGCTAAAATTTTTGAAGCCCACCCCTGCTTTTAATTAATGGTAATTATAGAATGGTGATACTGGAAGTGGTCATGTTGTATAAAGCAAGATGGCAGTGTTAAAATGTAATGCCGCAGGCCTTGGTCCATCAGAAAAGGATGCAGATATACAATCTGTTGATACAATTATTTTACCTTGCTCATGAAGCCTGGGAATAGTGTGTATGGGCAAGGTTACTCAAAGTGAGTAATGGATTCCTCTCTGTGTTACAAAAGCACTGTGAAAGTCTGTTCACATCTAGGAGTGCATGTCCAAATAGTTGTTGTTATTATTGTTGTCGTTGTTTGGTAATATTGGTATAAAATGTGTTTAAGACTTGCCTATTTTTTTTGCTGAAGCCAATAACAACAAAAAGGCAAATCCATGAATTATCATTATTATGACTTCAGATACTACGTTTACTATATTTGCTTTCAATTCAAATATATTATAATTATCTATTTATTACTTTGAATCTCTTTTTTTAAAAAAAGTCATCCTCCTATTGCATAATAATGCATTTATTTTGGCTGAAATAAATCCTGTGATTCCACAATGTGGAGGCATTAATGAATTACCGTATTACATTTTGCCAAGCTTGTATTTGAACATTTGTAATATTCCATGTGCTTTTGTAAATGATACTCATTAGAGGAGGATAAAATGCAGAGATAGTTTTCAGGGCTACTGATAGTTTGCATAGTATTATTCTTTGCAATTAATTAAAATGCTAAATGTTCTACCGCAGAACAAGGGTACTTAGAATGAAGATATTACTAATGGGTATTCTATTACACAGAATGCCAACATATTTCAGAAACTTGTTCTTAATATATTTTGTGTTAGCATTACTATACTACACTATATTACATTAGTGGCAATAACAGATCTGTAACTCCTGATCCACTGTATAACACTATTTTGTGTTCACTCTGCCCATTTTATATTGATATTTTTATCAATATTAAATATATTTTATATTTAATATATCAAATATAAATTCTACATCATTCAGTGGTATAAAATTTCAGTCAAGCCAACTCCAAGGAATGTTAGCCTTGACTTACAACCACAGTTAGGAATAGAATATTGGTCATTGAGCAAAGTGGTTCATAAGCGAGACATTGCATGCTGGTTTTGCTCAATGGCCACAATTCCATCATTCCCAGTTGTGGTCTTTAAGTAATCTCATGAGTGGTTCAATGGATGGAGACTTGCCTCCTCTCTCTGGGTTTGAAAAATCATGCTTGGATTTCAGCATAGAGGATTTGTAATAATACAATAAAAAGAGACTTGATGGAAATGAGCCAGAATTTTGGAATTTTAACCCTGTCTTTGGTTTTGCCCATGTTTATGGTCTGTTCTATCTGGGACATACTTACTTTGGCCCCAACTGTTAGTCCATGACTTGATACTATTTGGAAATAGTTTCCAATTTTTGAACATCCAGTGGTAATTTTGGAGGAATGCTGCCAGAATCATAATGAATTGCCTTAGAGGTCTTTGTCTTTTACAATATTTTCTTTCTTTCTTTCTTTCTTTCTTTCTTTCTTTCTTTCTTTCTTTCTTTCTTTCTTTCTTTCTTTCTTTCTTCCTTCCTTCCTTCCTTCCTTCCTTCCTTCCTTCCCTCCCTCCCTCCCTCCCTTCCTCTCTTTCTTTCTTTCTTTCTTTCTTTCTTTCTTTCTTGATTCCTTCCTCCCTCCCTCCCTCCCTCCCTCCCTCCCTCCGTCCCTCCCTTCCTTCTAAATATGCTTATGCTTTAATGAAAGTTTTCATGGAAGTTTTGCATGATAGTCTTGAGTGACTTTTCTTAGATGCCGTAGGAATTCAGTCTAGTTGATCCGTAGCTACAGTTAGAAGGCAAGTCAGATTTCCCATGACTGAATTATTAACCTACAATCAAAAGAATATGAAAAACAGATCAAGGGTGAGATGAAAAACTGTTACTATTCACTGAGCCATTTATTTTCCTTGAGAGAATTATGCTTCCTTTTTTAAAAATGGAATTATACTTTCTTTTGTAGAGGTAATCAGCTATATTTAAAGTTCTACTCAGAAGTACTTCATTTTCCCTCCCTGGATGAGTTACAGTCCCTATGGTAAGTAGGTAAGTAGGATTTTTGAATGGAAATGTTAAAACAACCAACCTTAATTACCTTAACACAAAGGGACTGGTAGGCTTAATATCTAATTAATATGTCAGATTTGGCTAATACTGAAATGATCAGCTCTGAATTGTAAAGTCACAAAAGGGGAGAGATAGCATTGTTCTAAATCATTTCCAATTACTTTATTCTACTTCTCTGACAACTTCTCTTATTATTGACGTGTCTCCAGATTGATTCAGTAAAAACTTGTCTTCTAATTTAAAAAAAAATATCACATTTTTTTTCTTTTTATGACCCAGTGATTCTTTGCATCAGGGTGGAGTCAGGGTGACTGAATGGAACTGAGAGTTTACTGGCTGAATGCCCTTCCTGATGCCTATATGGAGTTCACAGCAGATATTTTCTCTTTGCACCCTGATAGGTAAACATCTGCTGCTGCCTAGGATTGAACTCTCAGCCTTCTGTGTGGACCCAAGTGTCTTCACCTCTAGCCATTTTATTATGGCTTTATTGATCATTGCACAGTCAGCCAGATGTTCAGACTGGGTTTGGTATTTTTGTTTACTTATTGAGTCCTTACCAAGGACCTGGAATAGGCAAATCTGGATGTTTGAGAGTGTTACAAATATTGTTGCAGGATGGAAGCTGTTCCAAGTAAAGTTGACTTCTGCAATTGACTCATGTTGTCATTATTATTATTATTATTATTATTATTATTATTATTATTATTATTATTATTATTATTATTATTATTATTATTATTATTATTATTATAAACTTTTATTCATTAAACATGAAACTCAGTCAACTGAACATTTAAAGATGTATCACAAGTATTGACTGGCACTGATGGTTGATACAGGTTGCTGCCAGCGTCCTAGGTATCAACCAAGTATCTTCTTAAAATATATGATGTTCCAAGTAGCACAGTTTTTTGCAGTTCCACTGGTGTTATTGCAGGAAGCTGCAATTTATTGGTGTATTTTGTAAAATTCTTGGACATAGTACCAAGTGCCCCAATGACAATGGGTATCACTGTTACATGTTTCATCCATAATCACATAGTTTTGATGGCTAGGTCACGATATTTCATGATTTTTTCCAGTTCTTTTTCTTTGAGTCTGGCATCTCCTGGTACAGCAATATCAATAAATTGTACACTTCGGTTTTCGACAACTGTGATATCTGGTGTGTTGTGTTCCGAATGACAATCTGTCTGTATTCTAAAGTCGCACAAGATCTTCACCTTCTCATTTTTGACAATTTTTTCTACTTTATGTTCCCATGACTTTTCGGATACTACTTCTCCTCCTCCTCCTCCTCCCTCTTATCATTATCATTATATATTTTCATAGGCATTGAAAATAAAGTAGTCATTACTTTCTAATGTTAAAGTAAAAACAGTAGGTACCCTTGTTGTATATTTTTAAGCATATAAAAAGGTAAAGGCTCCCCTCGCACATATGTGCTAGTCATTGCCGACTCTAGGGGGTGGTGCTCATCTCCTTTTCAAAGCCGAAGAGCCAGCGCTGTCCGAAGACATCTCGGTGGTCATGTGGCCGGAATTACTCAACGCCAAAGGTGCATGGAACACTGTTACCTTCCCACCAAAGGTGGTCCCTATTTTCTCTACTTGCATTTTTATGTGCTTTCGAAACTGCTAGGTTGGCAGAAGCTGGGACAAGTAACGGGAGCTCACCCCGTTACATGGCAGCACTAGGGATTTGAACCGCTGAGCTGCCGACCTTTCAATCGACAAGCTCAACGTCTTAGCCCCTGAGCCACCGCGTCCCTCGTTTTAAGCATATACACAGATTTAAATTGTCCTAATATTGTGCACGTTTTGCATGTCAACCCAACTTGCAGATTAAATCCATTAAGTATTGATGTTTAATTGCTCTGCTATCGTGAAATCAGGAACTACATTATTTAAGAAAAAATCTGCTAGGTTTATTTTTCCGAGATCATTTCCAACTATGAAGATCTCAGTTGAAATCCACCTCTAATCTCTGGCTCTGATCTCAACACTTTACCTTCTAATGCAAATAGGCAAACAAAATATATTAGGAAGAAAGAACAAAAGGGAGGAAGAGAAGAAGGCAGGAGGAAAGGAAAAAGAACGAGGAAGAATAGAATGAAGTTATAGGCAGTATTAATCTTTGTCTAGGTATAGCAGTATTACTTGTACTGTTGAGAAGGGCTGAATCATTTGTAGCACCAATGTTACCAACTCTAAATCAATATGAATGGTATTGTATAATGAGGCGATATTCTCTGAATAGATCCTGTGAAGTAATTTTTTCAAAGATCTTTATGTTTGCAGGGTTTTTTAAATAGCAAAAAGGATAGGGAACACTCCAAAATCCATCCTTTTTTGCTGAATTATTGCTGGAGATGAATGTGAATGTGTCCATAAAAGAAAACACAAGGAAGCATGCAGTGTACCTTATGAACTTATCAAGTGAAATTTGACTCATTTTACCAGCAAATTTGTGGCTAAATAAATAATGGTAGACACGCTAACACTCTCCTATTTAAAACTCATTGTCTTTTATTTAAGATATAGTTTAAAGTAATATTGTGTATTTGATTTGAATTTATTCATGCATAGGGTATCTCTCTCTCTCATTCTCTCACTGTCTCACTCTCTCACTGTCTCACTCTCTCTCTCTCTCACTCTCTGTCTCTCCATCTCTCTCTCTGTCTCTCTCTGTGTCTCTCTCTGTCTCTGTCTCTCTCTCTCTCTTCAACTGTAGCATTATAGTATAAGTTGGGTCAAAAGAATACAACTAGCCCAAAATTATCCAGTAATATTTCCATGCTGATGGTCTTCACTGTCTTGTCTCAGTACCATGAGGGGTGATAGTGATGGGGAAGCAATATTACTGCTTGTATATGAACAGAAGCAACTGTTAGCAAGACTAATTATTAACTGATTATGGTAGATGAATTTCACCACATTTTAGGCATTTTGCTTGGTTTTGACATTCATGATTCCCATATCCCCAAGATATAAATTTTTATCGTCTAAAGAAACATATTGGAGAAGAAGCGTGATCTCAGGACTTCTTGTTTTGTCTGATTTCTAAAGTTGCTTCAATATATTAAATTTTGTCCACCTTTAGAGCACTATTTCCCAAATCACGCATCTATATTGGTTTCAATGAAATGATATATTGCAACAGTTTTGAAATTTATGTTCCCAGGAAAACAGAGATAAAATTATGAGCTATGTGTTTCGTGATTTTTCACTGTATAATTTTGCAGCCCTCATACCACATTAATATAGTTTATTGCATTAAATATATTCTATTATAGGAATGTTGGAGTATATGCTTAGTAAAGTGAAGGCCTAGATATTTATAGATTCAATAAGCAGCAAACTCACCTCTTGACCTGAATTCCTTCAGGCATTCTGATTAAAGAGTGCTATTGGAATATTTCCAGCCTTATTATTGGCCAGAGCTGATGTTTTTTCAGTTGGCCAGTTTACTGATTTCTCTAGATAGTAAGGCTTATAAATGGATGACTGAAACATTCATTAATAGAATCTTTAAGTACAATTTTCTTTTGGCTTCTTATACTGTTGTGTGATTAAAATACAAGGTTTCTCCTCCAGCCTACATTGGTTAATATTTTACTTAGAAAAGATAGTCAAGAGAAGAGAGGTTAAGGGATGAAACAGGAAAGGAAAGAATGTACTTAATAAATAAACTAGTGTATGCTGTCACCCTGCCTATTTAACTTATATGTAGAGCACATCATGAGAAAGGCAGGGCTAGATGAATCAAAAGCTGGAATTAAGATAGCCAGAAGAAATAACAACCTTAGATATGCAGATGATACCACTCCAATGGCAGAAAGTGAAGAGGAACTAAAGAGCCTCTTAATGCAGGTGAAGGAGGAGAGTGCAAAGTTGGCTTGAAACTCAACATTAGGAAAATTAAGATCATGGCTCCCGGCCCTCTCAATTCTTGGCAAATAGATGGGGAAGAAATGGAGGAAGTGACAGACTTTATTTTCTTGGGCTCCAAGATCACCGCACATGGGGACTACAGCCAAGAAATTAAAAGACACTTGCTCCTGGGAGGAAAGCTATGGCAAAATTAGACAGCATGCTAAAAAGCAGAGACATCACCATGCCAACAAAAATGTGTATAGTCAAGGCTATGGTTTTCCCAGTTGCAATGTATGGCTGTGAAAGTTGGATCATAGGGAAGGCTGAGCATCAAAGAATTGAGGCCTTTGAAATATGGTGCTGGAGAAGACTTCTGCGAGTCCCTTGGACTGCAAGGTGATCAAACCGGTCAGTCCTAGGGGAAATCAACCCTGACTGCTCTTTAAAAGGCCAAATCCTATAAATATAAATATAAGTTATAGGAGTAATTTCAGTAATGTTATTTGACATATGTAAGGTAAATTGAAGATTCCAATTATTACAATTCACATATTGTGGATACAATATAGGTTTAATATTAATATTAGCAATGTTAAGTGATACCAAAGATATGAGAAGATAGAATATTGTTTATTTTTGGAGATTGGACAGTAAAATTTAAGAATTTAAGTTGGAAATATGAATTATTTTTGAGAGACTGTTTAAGGAAGAAAGATATTATAGAAGAATTCCTGATGAATATTGGAAGATGGAACGTTGTTTTGGCGTTGATCGATGAAGATTGGATATTAAAAAACTATGTACTTTATTTAAGAACTGGAAATACCAATTTAATTGGAAGATTCTGAAGACTTTAGGAGTGGAATGGACTGATATATAATGGACTGGAAGAAGAATGTACTTCCTTGTTTCTGGAAGGGGAGCTAAGGTTTTAGAGAAAGGAGTAACTATGGATTATGATTTACGTTGTATTTTAATTTATGATTGTTAATTTTATACCCTGTATTCACTCTGGAAAGTCTCGGGGGGAGGAGGGGAGGGAGGGGGAAGGAGGGGGAGGGGGTAGATATGTAGAAAAAAAATTTTTGTAAAACTTTTTAATAAAAAAATAAAATAAAAATAAAGTAAAAGGCCAAATCCTGAAAATGAAACTCAAATACTTTTGCCACCTAATGAGAAGGAAGGACTTATTGGAGAAGAGCCTAATGCTGGGAAAGATTGAGGAAAAAAGAAGAAAGGAATGGCAGAGAATGAGGTGGCTGGATGGAGTCATTGAAGCAGTTGGTGTGAACTTAAATGGTCTCCAGGGGATGGTAGAGGACAGGAAGGCCTGGAGGAACATTGTCCATGGGGTCGCAATGGGTCAGACACGACTTTGCAACTAAAAACAACAACAATATTTCCTTTTTATGTTGGAATAATTGTATACTAATCTTTTACAGCAACATATAACTGTTTAATTATTAGAGCATGAAGCCTGTGGCAGCCATTGGAACATTTTTGCTCTTCCTTTGTTGTTGTACATTTCTACAAATGTACAAAAGTTTTATATTTTCCTTTCTGAGCTGCAAGCTGAGAATTGTTTGCAGCACCAAAGCTCTCTGCTGCCTTTTGGCTCTCAGCCTTTGAACACTTCCCAGTATATATTTCATGCAGTTCATTTTTTTTTATAACTGCATAATGGTAATCATGAGAATATGGGAATGGTGGTACCAGCAAAAGGATTTTGTTGTGTTTTGCCTGTTTTGTTTTGTTTATTTATAAGATGAGTTTTATTATACTGTGCTCATGTTCACTTGAGATACTGTCTGGGATAAAGTTCAATATTTCCATTTCGTATCTGCCCTTCTGGAGTCTTTTCTGCCATTTAATCTTGTGGAGTTCTTCTGGAAATCAGGATATAAAGGTTTTATAGGTGACAGCCAATACCATAAATTGAACGTAGAACCCATGAGTAACCTTTGCAGCTCATGGACAGTAGTTCAATAGCAAATGAGGAACATTCATAATGATGGTGTTGATTGACTGTACTGTGGATTTTTAGGTTAGGATGCTGGGCAGTGATTTGGATTATGGGTTTACAGAAGTACAAGTGGTTCCATAATTGAATGGATTTATTCTTTAAGTTTATCTCTTTTTTTATTTTTAAATAAGAGGCTCTGTTCTAGTCTTTTGTAAGGGGCACACTATTAATATATCATTGTGGGTTTTGGACTAGAAGACCTCCAGTGTCCCTTCCAACTCTGTTAATTTGTATACTGTATTGTGTATCAACTAGAAAGTTTGCTCAACTTGCAATTGGGCAATGTATAGGAAAGAAAATATCTTTCAAATAAGAGAGAATAGAATAGAATAGCAGAGTTGGAAGGGATCTTGGAGGTCTTCTAGTCCAACCCCCTGCTTAGGCAGGATACCCTACACCACTTCAGACAAATGGTTATCCAATTTCTTCTTAAAAGGGTTATTTGTATAAATTAATATTCAGGAATCCCAGGAAATATCATGCTGGCAACTGAAGGTAACTTATACAATACCTATTTGATAGTTTAGCTCTGTCATTAGATAATCAGACAATCTCTTTGACACCATGGTGGTATTGTGTAAGAAATAGTCAGCAGTGTCTCCTTATTCTATCCACAAGCAAGTAAATTTCATGTCATGGAGATATTCACAACCATTTGAAACTTAGTTGCTTTCCTAGCAAGACAGGTCATTATTAACTGAATGAAAATGCCAGGCTAGGTTGTTCCAATCCAAATTTTACTTCACTAAAGGGCAAACCTTTCCCTTAGTCACTGCTTACAAAAATGAAAGTTCCACGAGTAGCTTTCCCCCATCTTCAGGCAACTTTCTCCTTAATGATAATAGGCAGCCCCAAATCAACTCTTTGCCTTACCTCATTACCTTCATGAAAAAGTGGGTTACCACCTCGTTCCTCAAAGCAATCACAGTCAGTTTTGCAGTCCCCAATGCTAGAATGCTTGAAGGTAATGACCTAATTTGTCTACTTTTTTGCCTCCCTGTAATATGGGGATCAGGAGTTGGGTGATTGCAGTTGGAAGAAAAGATGAATGGAGTACATTTCCTGCCAATTTTACTTCTCCTTGTGACTGTGTTTGGAAATTTATATATATATTAAGAAAAGAAAATCCGATCTGTAGTTAAAAAGTAAAGGTAAAGGTTCCCCTCGCACATATGTGCTAGTGGTTCCCGAATCTAGGGAGCGGTGCTCAACTCCGTTTCAAAGCTGAAGAGCCAGTGCTGTCCAAAGATGTCTCCATAGTCATGTGGCTGCCTTGACTAAACACCAAAGGTGCACGGAACGCTGTTACCTTCCCACCAAAGGTGGTCCCTATTTTTTTACTTGCATTTTTTACGTGCTTTCAAACTGCTGGTTGGCACAAGCTGGGACAAGTAATGGGAGCTTACCCCATTATGTGGCACTAGGGATTCGAACCGCTGAACAGCCGACCTTTCAATCAACAAGCTCAGCATCTTAGCCACTGAGCCACCACATTCCTTTATGTAGTTAAACCGTGCATCAATTCTGGCTCTCATCCATTTTCTGAATATTTCAGCTATTGGGAGTAGAGCTTCAACTCTGTGAATTATCAGCAAAGAGCCCTGAGGGCAATATTTTCACATCCAGCTTTAACATCTTGGTTCGTTGGTTGGTTGAATCTTTTCTGGAGCAGGAGTTTGTATAGTGGCTGTTACTATTTTTATACTATATATTGTAGATGAATTTCTTCTTCTTCTTGGGCTACTGGATCTTTTGCTTTACTTAAGATGTTTTGGAAAGCTTTAGTTGGTTAATTTAGCCAACACTATGGATTGTATCAAGGCTGTCACTGGGTCTCTCTGTGTTGTGCCTCGCCCGCCCTCCTCTCCTCAGCTGGGCCCCTCGCATCTCCTGCTATCTGAGCCAGAGACTGATAGTGAAGAAGAATGGCCTGGCATGCCCCCAGCCCTGGCACCATGCCCAGACAGAATGAGCAAACAAACCTCTCTCCTACAGCGTGTGAGCACGAAGCCAGCCACGAGCTAGAATTGCCGGCAGCAGAGCAGGAGGATGAAAAGACACAGTGGACAAATCCCCGCTTCCGGAGAATGGAGAGGCGACATCAGCAAAAGGAAGGGAGGGGCAGGCCTGGATAAGTGCTGAGTCATGGAGCCACACCCCATGGCCTATATAAAGGATCTGCTTATTGGCATTCCTTGAGTCAAGCAAAGTCTCATCTGGTTGCTGAAGTCATACCTTGGATTCCTGCCTGCTCTGAGAACTCTGACAGAATTTGGCAAAGCTGCAGAGGCTTCATGGCCACGCTTGATACAGACTTCCCAGACCCGGCCGTCGGAGGAGGAGTGGGACACGACACTCTGCATGAGATGCGCAGTATCTAATCTTAATAAATAAAAATAATATATATTTTAAAAGTCATCATACATATCCTTCGACAAGAGACAAAGAAGTAATATAGCAATAGATGGATAAGGAAAAGATACTTTTTGTTTTATTCAGGGTACCCGTAATACGACAAAGTTCATCTAACTGGAAGAATGCCAGCTTTTCTTATTCAACACTCTTATAGGAATTTTATCGTTACTAGTATCATCCTACGAACACCGTTAAACTTCCTGATATTGCTGGAGAAGTGGAACTACTAAGGTAATGTGTAATTCTCAGTAGAGTTTTTGTTTCAGATGGTTGGTTGTGGAAAGGAATCTGCTTTTTGATGTAAAGAAACCCAGTATTACAATATCACATGTTTAAGAAGAATCTTTCATATCCACATTTTAAATAGAGATACTAAACATAATATAACAAAACTCCACCTCTTCCCTTACCAGTATAATAATAACTGGTATTGTTGTTGTTTTTGTTGTTATACCCAACTACAACTTCAAAAAAGCCAGCTATGATCTCATAGGCACCAACCTCTCACCTCTTGATTGGCAAATTCTGGCTGTAACACTGCCAAAGACCATTATAACGTTTTCTTGCTCGAAGTCAATAGAGTTATTAAACTATATGTACCACTAATCACCACCAAAACCAGGAAAAAAAATGAGCCACATCAATAAGAAATCTCCAATCCCAAAAAAAAATCCCTCTGGCGAAAAAACAAAACTGGTTATGTAACTAACTTTAAAAGCCACTACAAAAATATATGCCACCAGATAAAGACTGGATGCACCAATTACCACATCAAACAAGAAGAAAACCTTCTGCGCACTAAATCCAACCGTGCCTTCTATAATTTTCTAAACAACAAACTTAAAGCCTCAAGATCCATCCCACCCATAAAAGGACCTAACATTAACAAATGCAATGATGAAGCAGTTAAAGCAAACCTCTTTAACACATTCTTCGGCTCAGTCTTTGTAAACAGCAATGGCTCATGCCAACATTCCCTAGTTGTACCACTAATAACTACAAGGATCTAACACAAATAGATTTCACAGAAGATAATGTTGAAAAGGCACTACATAGACTGAAACCATCTCTATCTATTGGACCTAATAGACTATGTGCATACTTCTTAAAAAAGCTTTCCACTGCTATAGCAGAACACCTAAGCATAAACTTTGGAAAATCCTTCAGGACCAGCTCTCTACCCAACCTATGTTCGCTAGCTATAGTCATCCCTATCTTCAAAAAGGGAGACGCCAGCCGCATCGAAAATTACAGACCAATCTCTTTATGCTGCGTCACCTGCAAAGTCATGGAATCAATCATTAACCAATCCATTACCCTCCACCTAGAAACAAACAATCTACTCTCTAATAAACAATTTGGTTTCAGAAAAAATTATCCTGTAATCTACAACTTCTACATTGCAAAAACATATGGACTACAAATCTTGATCAGGGCAAAGCAATAGATGCAATTTACATAGACTTCTATAAAGCCTTTGATTTAGTGGTACATGACAAACTACTTCTAAAACTAAATTCCTATGGTATCTCCAGACCCCTCCATAATTGTATAACTGTGTTCCTGACAAACAGACAACAAGTGGTCAAAACAGAGAGCACCCTATCAAATCCTGCACCTATTAATAGTGGTGTCCCCCAAAGCAGCGTTCTAGGACCAGCACTCTTCATACTATACATAAATGACCTTTGTGATCATATTATAAGTAACTGTGTTCTCTTTGCCGATGATATAAACTATTTAACACCACCAACAATGCTGCTACCCTTCAAAAAGACCTTGACTTTGTGTTGGAATGGTCAAAAAATTGGCAACTCCAAATCTCAACCAACAAATGCTCTGTCTTACACATTGGCAAAAAGAATCAGAATACAAAATACAAGCTGAGTGGACACGACTTTGTAGATCACCTTCATTCTTTCAAGGACTTTGGAGTACTCATATCAAATGATCTAAGTGCTAAAACCCACTGTAACAATATCATCAAAAAGGCATTAAAGGTTGTAAACCTAATCTTGCGTAACTTCTTCTCCGGTAATATCACACAACTAACCAGAGCATACAAAACATTTGCTAGACCAATTCTCGAATACAGCTCGTCTGTCTGAAACCTGCACTGCATATCGGACATTAATACAATTGAATATTTCACAAGAAGAGTCCTCCACTCCTCCGCTTACAACAAAACGATACCATCGACCATGGTATCTTGCTGTGCCGGTTAGAGGGGTTGGGAGTGGGAGGCACCATTTATCGGTGGTTCTCCTCCTACCTCTCTGACCGGACGCAGACGGTGTTGACAGGGGGGCAGAGATCGACTCCGAGGCACCTCATGTGTGGGGTGCCGCAGGGATCGATTCTCTCACCTCTCCTGTTCAAATCTACATGAAGCCACTGGGTGAGATCATCAGTGGTTTTGGGGTGAGATACCAACTGTACGCTGATGACACGCAGCTGCACTTTTCCACCCCAGGCCACCCCAACGAAGCTATTGAAGTACTGTCCCGGTGTCTGGAAGCCGTACGGGTCTGGATGGGGAGGAACAGGCTCAAACTTAATCCCTCCAAGACGGAGTGGCTGTGGATGCCGGCACCCCGGTACAATCAGCTGCAGCCGCGGCTGTCTGTTGGGGGCGAGTCATTGGCCCCGTTGGAAAGGGTGCGCAACTTGGGCGTGCTCCTGGATGGGCGGTTGTCTTTCGAAGACCATTTGACAGCCGTCTCCATGAGAGCTTTTTATCAGGTTCGCCTGATCCGCCAGTTGCGGCCCTTCCTGGACCGGGATGACTTATGCATGGTCACTCATGCTCTCGTTACCTCTCGCCTGGACTATTGCAATGCTCTCTACATGGGGCTCCCCTTGAAGACCACCCGGAGACTCCAGTTAGTCCAGAATGCGGCTGCACAGGTTATTGAGGGAGCGGTTCGGAGCTCCCATGTAACACCTATCCAGCGCAGACTGCACTGGCTGCCTGTTGTCTTCCGGGTGCACTTCAAGGTGTTAGTTACTACCTTTAAAGCGCTTCATGGCTTAGGACCGGGATACCTACGGGACCGTCTACTGCCAACGTCTATCTCCCAACAACCGGTGCGCTCTCACAGAGAGGGGCTCCTCAGGGTGCCGTCAGCCAAGCAATGTCGGCTGGCGGCCCCCAGGGGGAGGGCCTTCTCTGTGGGGGCTCCTACCCTATAGAACGAGCTTCCCCCTGGACTCCGACAAATACCTGACCTTAGGACCTTCCGCCGCAAACTTAAATCCTACTTATTTCGTCTTGCTGGACTCGCTTAAATTTTAAATTATCAAATTGATTTTATGGGGTTTTAAATTTTTTGTAAATTTTAGAGGGTAATATTTTATCTATAAGTAGCCATATCACATAGGTTTTTTTAAGGGTTGTTCTTAGTTTTGTATTGTTGTTTTTTCCTGTATTTTATTCTTGGCTGTACACCGCCCTTAGTCCTTCGGGAGAAGGGCGGTCTATAAATAAAAATATTCTATTTTATTCTTCTATTCTAAAATACCTTATGCCACCAGAATTGAAATTTTGGGTTTAGAAAATTTAGAACCACGCCGCTTTTGGTATGACCTAAGTATAGCTCATAAAATCATCTGCTACATTGTCCTACCTGCCAATGACTACTTCAGCTTCAACCACAAAAATACACAAGCACACAATAGATACAAACTTAAAGTGAACCGCTCCAAACTCGATTGCAGAAAATATGACTTCAGCAACAGAGTCAGGGGTGAAATCCAGCAGGTTCTGACAGGTTCTGGAGAACTGGTAGCGGAAATTTTGAATAGTTTGGAGAACTGGCAAATGCCACTTCTGGCTGGCCCAGAATGGGGTGGGAATGGAGATTTTGCAATATCCTTCCCCCAGGAGTGGGGAGGGAATGGGGATTTTGCAGTATCCTTCCCCTGCCAAGCCCACCAAGCCACGGCCACAGAACCGGTAGTAAAAAAAATTGGATTTCACCACTGAACAGAGTGGTCAATGCCTGGAATGCACTACCTGACTCTGTGGTTTCATCCCAAAACTCCCAAAATTGTAAGCTACTGTTGACCTCACCCCATTCCTAAAAGGTCTGTAAGGGGCGTGCATAAGAGCACCAGCATGCCTACCATCTTTGTCCTAATGTTCCCTTTAATTGTATTCATCTTATGTATTCAATTCATGCTTATACATATATATTATCTAATATGTACTCAACAAATAAAATAAATAAAATAATAAAGATAAAGGTTTCCCGTATCAAATCATGTCAGTCTCCAGGAGCTAGTGTTCATCTTTGATTTTCGCTGAGGGGGCAAGTATTGTACAAAGACATTTCTATGGTCATTTGGTCAGCATGACTATTCACCGAGGCACAAGGAATGCTTATATTTTCCCACTGAAGTGATACCTATTTATCTACTCACATTTCAATGTTTTTGAGTTGCTGGACAGGAGCTAGGCTAGGACTCAGCTCAGGTCTTGAACCCAGGCTGTCAGCTTTCCAACTGACAAGCTCAGCATCTTTAAGTGCTGAGCCATCTCTCCCCTTCTCCCAGTTATATTAAAAAATGTTAACTATCAGAAATAAAATTTGAATCAGGCAGCCACTATAATGGAAGACTATCAGGAATTCGAGCTGCAAGTTAGAATGAGAAGCGGAAAAAAGTCCCAGAAGAAAGCAGTGAATAACCAGGCTCGGCTAAGTATTGACATTGTAATTCTTTCTAGTTAGTGTGAGAAACCAACAATGGAATATGTTCTGTGGTGGCATATTCTGACTTTTTATAAGTAATTGACTTTTTCTATTTGGGCTGTCACCTTAATTCTGCTCCACGCAAGCAATGAAAGTGAGAACAGGATGAGCCATCTCTTCTGGCTCAATACCAAGTTTAGAGTATATGTGCTCCATGTCAGACAGCTTTTAATAGGAACTGGAACAAATTCAATTTTATATAGCAAATGGAAAAATAGAAATGCCTATTTTAGCTTGATTTAGTGCACACAAATGGTGCTAGGTTGGCACAATTGGACAAACATGTTTTATCGTTATTCGCAATGTATATAAGGAAACAAATCCCAATTTTTCTTTGGCCCTTGTATTAAAGAATTGTTGGAAATAAGGAAAAGTTCAGTACATGTTGGGAAGTACAATGAATTTATGAGGGGACAGGGGAGATAGGTGATTGCAAAGGTTTGCTTTCACATTCTAGAGACAGGTAGATGATAAAGAGATGACTGATATATTTAATAGTGAACAAGACCATTCAGATAGATAACGATTTTCCAGGCTATCGTTTCACATAAATAGGCCCGCTTTAGAAGTGAAGTATCTTCCTTCAATGTTGCTCAAAACTGATTATCAGAGGCAACATTAAAAGGATTTGGTACCTTAAAAGCTGAAAGCAGATCGTGAAATCTCATTCAGTTTTCTTTCAACTCCAGAAAACAGTTCAGCAAGACAAAATATTTGTAGTAACTGCATTTTGAAATAATGTGTACTTAAGGTTTATTTGAATTGTGGCAGGATATAAATACAATAAATATACTGTATATTACTACACTTATCTAGGAAGTGATAGTTCAGTCCAAAAAAAGAGAAGACTTTTTATCAAATATTCATTCTCATACACCTTGTATGATTAAAAATTATACTCAATTTAGTTCAATTATTTATTTGTCACAGACCCAAAATATATGAGTCACAGAATTAAGAAAATTGCTAATCACTGACAACATCAATCAAATAAAACATTAGCACGTCATCTGTATAAATTCTAAAACTGCTACAGCAAAATTTACAAATATTTATAGAGGTTAAGTCACCATGATTTGACAATTGTTGAAGGTTGAACAAGTCTGAATATCCTAAGATAGTAAATCATTAGCTAAATTATTACAATCTAGAAAGAAAATTGGTTATGATTTCAATAAGATCCATTCTGCTGCAATAAAGCCAGTTTCATATGGGATTTTCTTTGTTTTCTCTTCCAATATATCCATATAATAACAGTGTTGGAAGGGACCTTGGAGGTCTTCTAGTCCAACTCCCTGCTTAGGCAAGAAATCCTACACCACTTCAGACAATGATTATCTAACATCTTAAAAACTTCTAGTGTTGGAGCATTCACAAGTCCTGGAGGCAAGTTGTTCCACTGATTAATTGTTCTAACTGTCAGGAAATTTCTCCTCAGTTCAAGGTTGCTTCTCTCCTTGATTAGTTTCCACCCATTGCTTCTTGTCTTGCCTTCAAGTGTTTTGGAGAATAACTTAGCTCCCTCTTCTTTGTGGCAACCCCTGAGATATTGGAATATTGCTATCATGTCTCCCCTAATCCTTCTTTTCATTAAACTAGACATACCCGTTCTTCATATGTTTTAGCCTCCAGTCCCCTAATCATCTTTGTTGCTCTTCTCTGCACTCTTTTTAGAGTCTCAACATCTTTTTTACGTCATGGTGACCAAAACTGAATGCAGTATTCCAGGTGTGGCCTTACCAAAGCATTATAAAGTGGTATTAACACTTCATGTGATCTTGATTCTATCCCTTGATTCTTGTTTATGCAGCCTAGAACTGTATTGATTTTTTGGCAGCTGCTGTACACTGCTGGCTCATATTTAAATAGTTGTCCACTAGGACTCCAAGATCCCTCTCACAATTATGTATGTATGTATGTATGTATGTATGTATGTATGTATGTATGTATGTATGTATTTATCTATCTATCTAGTTAGTTAGTTAGTTAGTCGAGTACATATTAAATAATATATATAAGTATAAGCATGAATTGAATACATAAAATGAATACAATTAAAGGGAACATTAGGACAGGGACGGTAGGCACGCTGGTGTTACTACTATTGAGCAAGGTACCACATATACTGTACCTATACATTTTGTTTTTCTTGCCTAAATGTAGAACCTTACTTTTTTCACTGTTGAATTTCATTTTGTTAGATAGCGACCAATGTTCAAGTCTGTCAAGATCCTTCTGTATCTAAAGCCTATCTTCTGGAGTGTTGGCTATTCCTGCCAGCTTGGTGTAATCTGCATCTGAACATTTCTCATATGAAATGTCTCCTATACCTTAATATTTCAGTTTTACTTATAACTATTTAGCAACACCTAATCAGCTCATCTAACTAGACTACTCTCAGTAAGAAGATTTACATTTTTCGCCCCACTGTAGCTATAATTCTCATCCTTAGTTCTGACTTGGTCTAATCAAACTCAACATAATAAAGCCTCATGTGAAGGCTCATGATGATTCAGCTTTTGCAAAATTGATCCTTTCCTTTAAATAGTAAATCTGTCAACCAAAATGACAGAGATCAATCCAGAAAGTGGAGGCAGCGGAAACATAACTTTAGCCAATAATTTAAAATATATTCACATTAAAGTTTTAATTCTACTAAAACTAAATTCTTTTCAAAGAACCACATATCGGCCACACTTGATTATTTGGGGAAAACAACAACAACCCAAAATGCATTGTAAAGATTCCAAAGCTATCATATTCATATTATTGTAGGGCCTTACCTCAGCCCCTTTAAAAAGATGTATTTATTTATCTATCTAGTTAGTTAGTTAGTTAGTTAGTCGAGTACATATTAAATAATATATATAAGTATAAGCATGAATTGAATACATAAAATGAATACAATTAAAGGGAACATTAGGACAGGGACGGTAGGCACGCTGGTGTTACTACTATTGAGCAAGGTACCACATATACTGTACCTATACATTTTGTTTTTCTTGCCTAAATGTAGAACCTTACTTTTTTCACTGTTGAATTTCATTTTGTTAGATAGCGCCCAATGTTCAAGTCTGTCAAGATCTTTCTGTATCTAAAGCCTATCTTCTGGAGTGTTGGCTATTCCTGCCAGCTTGGTGTAATCTGCATCTGAACATCTCTCATATGAAATGTCTCCTATACCTTAATATTTCAGTTTTACTTATAACTATTTAGCAACACCTAATCAGCTAATCTAATGCTCATCTAACTAGACTATTCTCAGTAAGAAGATTTACATTTTTTGCCCCACTGTAGCTATAATTCTCATCCTTAGTTCTGACTTGGTCTAATCAAACTCAACATAATAAAGCCTCATGTGAAGGCTCATGATGATTCAGCTTTTGCAAAATTGATCCTTTCCTTTAAATAGTAAATCTGTCAACCAAAATGACAGAGATCAATCCAGAAAGTGGAGGCAGCGGAAACATAACTTTAGCCAATAATTTAAAATATATTCACATTAAAGTTTTAATTCTACTAAAACTAAATTCTTTTCAAAGAACCACATATGGGCCACACTTGATTATTTGGGGAAAACAACAACAACCCAAAATGCATTGTAAAGATTCCAAAGCTATCATATTCATATTATTGTAGGGCCTTACCTCAGCCCCTTTAAAAAGATGTATTTACGTAATAGCGACAAACAGTTGTAATTTAGTTGCCACTAGAACATATTTGGAGCAATAAAAAGCATGTTGACCAGAGGTGATTTCTGGATATTTTGCAAACCATAGTATACAAATGCCAACTTCCCTCTGGAGGAGAGGAATTAAAATGTATATTTGCATATTTTATATATTTTAACCAGTTCTAGTTAATGCACATTCAACCTCAATATATGGGGGTTAACGTGGCTTACAAATTTAAAAATGTTTGTCCCATCATGGTTCAATTTAAAGGTTTCCAGAGAGAGGGAGAGAGAATGGGAGGGGGAGGGGGGAGAGAGAGAGAGGGAAAGGGAGGGGGAAGGAGAGGAGGAGGGGGAGGGGGGAGAGAGAGAGAGGGAAAGGGAGGGGGATGGAGAGGAGGAGGGGGAGGGGGAGAGAGAGAGAGAGAGAGAGAAATTTATTTTAGCCCAACTGGATTCAATGACAGCTTAGCTGTCTGCTTAGCATATAGGAGCTTTGACAGCTTTGGGAAAATGTAGGCCATATTATCAAAAGATGAAACCATGGTGATTATGTAGAAATCAATAATAAAGATTCCAAAACAAGGCCTTGCCTAACACCTCCCTTAGTTAGAATACTCTTAGCACAAAAGTGTTCTATAGTGCACTGAGCTTCTATCTATAGTCTCATTTTGCAGTAATAAAAGTAGACGCCTGTCAGTGGAAGACTCCTTCATTTTGTGCTACAACATTTCTCTGGAGACAGACTGAAAAGCAGGCCTGAAGTCTATAGTGGCTGCATTAGACCCTAATAAATAAATAAATGGTAATGAGGCATGCTGTAAAACAAAATCTCAGCCTCTAGCATCATCTTTATTTAACAAGAATGACTCCAAGCTCCAGATAAACTCACAAGCTTTCTTTAAGAAATAAAAATGATATGTAGCTGCAGAAGAAAGAAAGAAAGAAAGAAAGGAAGGAAGGAAGGAAGGAAGGAAGGAAGGAAGGAAGGAAGGAAGGAAGGAAGGAAGAAAGAAAGAAAGAAAGAAAGAGAAAGACGGAAAAGAAGGAAGGAAGGAAGGAAGGAAGGAATGAAGGAAGGAAGGGTGAGGTAAAGTAAAGTAGAAAACTGTCTTCTACCTTACGTTCTTTTTTTTTTATTTTGTCACAACAATATACACAAGCATCAGCATAAAATAACTACATATCATATAAGTATATATATGAGCAAAAGTATGCAATAACTATATTAATTTGATATAATGACAGGAAACAATAGGACAGGAACGGTAGGCACTTTTGTGCTCTTATGCACGCCCCTTATACTTCACCCTTCACCCTTATACTTCACCCTTCTTTCCTTCCTTCCTTCCTTCCTTCCTTCCTTCCTTCCTTCCTTCCTTCCTTCCTTCCTTCCTTCCTCCCTCCCTCCCTCCCTCCTTCCTTCCTTCCTTCCTTCCTTCCTTCTCTTTGACTGCACATCTCAGTTGCAAGGATGGACTGGAAATAAAACTCTTAAGAAAAGGATACATATTTTAGGCGGATGAACATACACAATGTTGAAACAACATCCCAGGTCTTGTATTACAAAATTAAAGGGAGTGTGAAGTAAATAAGTAAGGAAATATATTTTAATTTTGTTCTAATTTAATTTAAATGATTGCACTAGGGCCAGTACCTGTCAAACCAGAGCCGATTTCAAATAAGCTAAACAAAATCACACTGGAAAGGCAGATCACCAGAAAATTCCATACAAGTAGCCTCTACTGGGAGGCTAATTTCCATATTGTTGCCAAGGAAATAGCATGGAGATTTCTACCTATGAAGAGAGAAGCTGTTGATCCCTGTCACATGACTGCTCAAATATTCACTCTTCTACTTTTATAAGTGCAAACTGGGACAATAAGAACTTTTTGAAATAGAAGATGTTTTCAGGGGAAAGGAATTGTCGTTTATGAAGGGATCTGCATAAATTACACAAGTGTGGGAAATAGCACTGTTCTGTTTCTAAATAGCTTCCTATGTACCATCCTGAATTCTTGCAAAAGCAACAAAATTAGAAAGAAGCCTCAGTACTTGAATAACTCTGAAGCAATTCCCTGTCACGTAAAATAGAATTCAATACATTTTTGTCACCTAATTTGCCCTAGGAATAAGGAGCATTGTTTTTTGAATATGTTAATTGCTGTGAGACTATTATATGCACACAAAATGTAATAGCCACAATGGAGGAATGCTTTGTGAAGATGGCAGAATTAACAGAGATGGGGAAATTAACTTGTCTGATTAGGGAAAGGGCAACAACCATATTTATTAACATCTGGAAACCCCATATGGATATTTTGCTGCTGAAATGGAAAAATAAATAAATAAGAGCTTGTAATTTATGGGTTTGATAATTAAATTTTAGATTAAGGAAAGAAAGAAATTATGATGTAATCTTAGAGAGATCCAAAGATAAATTTTTTTATAACTCCTGTGAAGAAGCTCAGAAACCACTTTATAATCTTTTCCTTTCTTTTTTTCTCTCTTCGTTTTTCTTCGTTTTCTTATTTCTTCACTGTTTTCTTTATTTCTCCACTAAAATCTGTCTTGCTTTCTCTTGTTAAAATGTTCTTTAAGGGAAGTATACATAATGTTATTATTAGCATTATTGATACCATTTATTAATCCTAGAATTGCCATGTTAATACATCGCTAGCATCCTGAATAGTAATATAAATAACCTTACATTTATATAATGTATTATAATATGGTATAAATAAATGGGCACTTAAAATTAAGATGGCGCCGACGAAGGCTGCCTCGGTGAAATGCTCTCTAATTTTTTCCTTATTTCTAATTGTTCTCTGTGACTCACTACGGATTTCCTACTCACGAGACCATCTGCTAAAAATTAAGGATGATTTATATTGATATATTGATCATCAATTGTGTTGTAAATGTTGTACCTTGATGAACGTATCTTTTCTTTTATGTACACTGAGAGCATATGCACCAAGACAAATTCCTTGTGTGTCCAATCACACTTGGCCAATAAATAAAATTCTAATTCTAATTCTAATTAGCAAAATCTCAGACATGTAAAATTCCTCTTTTGTTTTAAAAGATTTATCAGACAGGATTCAGAGTTTCTCAGACTATGGCAAATCCTACGATGCATTTCCTACATCAATGTTTCTCATAAAGACTGGCATTAAATAGTTATAAACTGCAATTTTATTGCAATTTAATCAACTAGTGATTATAGCTAGATATGACTGATAAATTTTGCTTGCGATGAAAGCAGAATTCTGGGGGAAACCTCAAAGCATTTGCAATAATCTATAACCTTTCCAAAATACAGAAGATGGCAAATAGAAGTGTAAGGTCCCAAAATATACTTGAATCACCAGAATGCCATAGAGAGAGAGAGACTCAAGATGAGGCTTGCAAAAAGAAGCAGATTTTATTTATGGCCAAAAACAAAATACTGGGTGGGACTATATCCAGAACATATAGATATAATGCACGTGAGGAGATAGCCACACCTTGAGGAAGATATGGCTTCCTTTTTATACCCTCAGAGACATCAGCTTAGTACCCAGTTCTGGCCCCCTGGGCTATCTCTTCCTTTGGCAGTGCAGTAAGGAAGGGGGGTGGGTGGGTGCTTAGCAACCCCGCTTCTTGAGATATCCACCAGGTATGGAATGATACAGAAAAACAACAGAGAAGTGAGATCACTGGTAGAAACAAATGGCAGAGGCAGTTCTAATTCGTAGAAAAGCAGTTCTTACAGAAAGAAAACAGCAAGTCAAACCAATTCTACTGACTCTACTATTTTGTCCTATTCATTCTATTATTATTATTATTGTTGTTGTTGTTGTTGTTGTTGTTGTTATTATTATGTCCCTTCAGAAGTGTACTGTAGCATGGTACATAACATAAGAAAATGATTCCACATAATCTGAAATATTCTGAAGTTTCAAAATAGCATGTGTCCCAGGCTACAATGCAAACCTTAAAATGCAAGCCCATCCATTAACAACCTTGAAGACATTTCACATCTCATCCAAGAAGCTTCTTCAGTTCAGATCTGAAGAGAAGCGAAATATCTTCTAGCAAAGACAAAGACAGTTCAGCTGCCTAATGAAAAAGCACCTATGGGACCTCTCTTCCCGCACAAAATGTCTTTCTTTGTTTTTCTTTTTTCTTTCAAATAAATAAACTTTTTCAAAAAGCTAAATGTAGAATAGAATTTTTATTGGCCAAGTGTGATTGGACACACAAGGAATTTGTCTTGGTGCATATGCTCTCAGTGTACATAAAAGAAAAGATACGTTCATCAAGGTACAACATTTACAACACAATTGATGGTCAATATATCAATATAAATCATAAGGATTGCCAGCAACAAAATTACAGTCATACAGTCATAAGTGGAAAGAGATTGGTGATGGAAACTATGAGAAGATTAATAGTAGTGCTGATTTAGTCAATAGTTTGACAGTGTTGAGGGAATTATTTGTTTAGCAGAGTGATGGTCTTCAGGGAAAAACTGTTCTTGTGTCTAGTTGTTCTGGTGTGCCGTGCTCTATAGCGTCGTTTTGAGGGTAGGAGTTGAAACAGTTTATGTCCTGGATGTGAGGGATCTGTAAATATTTTCACGGCCCTCTTCTTGATTCGTGCAGTATACAGGTCCTCAATGGAAGGCAGGTTGGTAGCAATTATTTTTTCTGCAGTTCTAATGATCCTCTGAAGTCTGTGTCTTTCTTGTTGGGTTGCAGAACCGAACCAGACAGTTATAGAGGTGCAAATGACAGACTCAATAATTCCTCTGTAGAACTGAATCAGCAGCTCCTTGGGCAGTTTGAGCTTACTGAGTTGGTGCAGAAAGAACATTCTTTGTTGTCCTTTTTTGATGATGTTTTTGATGTTAGCTGTCCATTTGAGATCTTGCGATATGATAGAACCTAGAAATTTAAAGGTTTCTACCATTGATACTGTGTTGTCTAGTATTGTGAGAGGTGGAAGTATGGAAGGGTTTCTCCTAAATCTACCACCATTACTACAGTTTTGAGTGTGTTCAGTTCCAGATTGTTTTGGTTGCACCACAAGGCTAGTCGTTCAACCTCTCGTCTATATGCGGATTCATCATTGTCTCGAATGAGACCAATCACTGTTGTGTCATCTGCGAACTTCAGTAGCTTAACAGATGGATCGTTGGAGATGCAGTCATTGGTATACAGAGAGAAGAGAAGTGGGGAGAGCACACAGCCTTGGGGGGCCCCTGTGCTAATTGTACAGGTATTTGATGTGATCTTGCTTAGCTTCACCTGCTGCTTCCTGTTTGTTAGGAAGCTTGTGATCCACTTACAAGTCTGTTCCGGTACCTATAGCTGGTTTAGCTTAGTTAGAAGAATGTCTGGAATGATGGTATTGAATGCTGAACTAAAGTCTACAAAAAGTGAGTTGAAAATAAATGCTTTTATTCTGTTTGTCATGTAAATGATCTGGATCCTCTTGGAGAAAATAAAATGGCGATGATGTTGCATTGATTTTTCACTCTGAAGGAAACCAAGGATTGTCCGAGAATTGTAGCAATACATGAAGTATGCTTTAAGAAGTTTTAAAAATCTAAGTTATTTGCCTCAACACAGAGGGAAGATTAAATACTGTAAATAGTTAAAAAATCAGTTCAATATTTAGACAGTTGATTTTATATTATGTATGATACATTTTCTTAGTTCTATCCTGTAGTTTCTCTGTAGGAGAAGAATAGATAATAAAATTAATTACAGATAGAAAGGTACCACATGGTGTGCAGTGCTACTTTTAGAAACCGTAGAACAAGAAATATCCTGAAATTGGCAAAACATGTTTTCCTATGATCATAATATTTCTTTCTTTTTTTTTTTTTTGCTATCCTCCCTGGAGTCTCAAAGAGAGTAATAACTTCACCAAAACAAGGCTCTTTAAATAGTTTAACAGTGGTTTTATATTTCTCTCCCCATTCCAACATCGTTTCAGAGAACCACCTGTTCCTTCTGCCTGGTTAACCAATTTAGAACATCATCTCCTTGCAACTTAATGTTCTTTCAGATAGGAAAAGGAAGGTCAGCTCTACTGCTTGTGTCAAATAGCAGATCTTGAGGATGGTTGGATAGGAGATAGATAGGAAAACATGAGGAGATTCACATTTAAAAATATTTTTTTCAAGAAAAGTATTGCTTGTTTATTTTTTTCGTATCCCATCTGGGGTCAGTTTCATCGGCATATTTCATCTGATCTCAAATACTCATGATTTTGGCTGCATGGACTCTGAGCTATTACAATTCACCGTAATGAACAAATCCTTAAAAATCTCATGTAAACCTAATTGAGTGTATGGAGCATTAGGACGAGTAAGTGACCTCTCTACTGCAGTTGCAGTAAAAATGAATCCCTTTGAAACTATTAGTCCCAGATCAGAACGTTTTATTAGTTCCCTCAGAAATATTTGAGTCTTCTTGTGTTTTAATGTCCTTGCATTCTACTATTTTCTTCCTTTAGCAGGTTCGCTTTTCAGTGCACGATGATTTTTGCAGTCATATTTTAATCTGGCTCATATTGTCAAGATTTCTATCTGATTTGTTTCTTTTGGTACGTCATGTGACATTTGCCACCTAACATCATCCATCATACTGGAATTCAGGAAAGAGGGACATACATTTCCCAGAAATACACACTCAAAATAGTTATTTTCTATCTATGTGGATGGTTAATGTATACAGTACTCTTAGCTTAATGAAATATGCATGTTCTGTTCTATACAGAGAACTTCAAATTTTTGTTTTTTATAGGGTTTTATCTCTTTTATTCCCTTCATCACACAGTCTTTTTCTGTGTGTTTCCCTTCCGTGTGTGTGGAGGAGAAAGAAAGATAGAAACTTAATTATCTATTCTCCTCAAATTCTAGAATTTTTCTGGCTGACATCTGGGCTGTTCTCTGTAGCCATTTCCATCAATCCCTTCACTCAGCAGGCTCTGTTTGCTCTTGCTACCTCTTCAGCTTCAGATTTCTCCTTGTTGATACACTTATGTATCATTGAACATTCATGACATTCAAAAACAACTCCAGTTATCTCCAAGTTCCTCCTCCTCCACCACCACCTCCTCCTCCTCTTCCTCCTCCTTCTCCTCGGGGTGAAACCAGATCGGCTGATCCAGTATCAGACCAGATCGGCTGATCCGGTATCGATGGCAAGGGTGGTTCGGAGAACTGGTAGCAAAAATCCTTGCCCCCCCACCCCCGCCCATGCCCACCCAATCGCCTGGTCACTTGCTTGCCCGCTTGCCACTTCTTTTAAAAATGCTTTTAAAAGGTAAAAAAAGGCTCTGATAATCACAGCCCAGCTGTGCAATTGTCAGAGCCTTTTTTTTTACTTTTAAAAGCATTTTTTACAACCTATTCGGCGAAATGCTTTTAAAAGTAAAAAAAAGATTGTGCATGACAGCTGATCACCCCCCCCCCGCACACTCTTCTACTTACCCCATGCCTCCTTTTGGCATGCATTGTGTGCATGTGCACCTCGCATTTGGTGTGTGATGTGCCCTGCAAGCAAATCTGTAGTAAAGTGGTTCAGGTTTCACCACTCCTCCTCCTCCTCCTCCTCCTCCTCCTCCTCCTCCCCCTCCCGCCCCCCTCCCCCTCTTTCTCTATTAAACTTTTCTCCCCTTTTATGTGTTCAGAGCTTTACGGGAGGCAGATATTTCACAATATCTGTAAAACATTGAATCTGATTTTGGACTATTTTGGAAAATCTTTTAACCTTGAAAAACTTTTTAACATTAAGCCCACCATCACCCCTAGCTCAGCAGGGCAGCCACATGTACAAATGTTTTGATCACTGATCACACTGCAAGATTTTAATTACTTTTGATTTTAATTTAAAAAAAAAAAGACAAACAAACTGAATCCCATAACTTAATCCTAGGAGTTTAAGTTTGATCAAATTCTTCACATGAGCATATCTTTTGTTATTATTTTCAGGTTTACTAACTGCTTCACTGTTGCAGGCTGAGTGGTTAGTCTGGAACTCAACGAGCCAATGTCTTCCATACTGTACATTGATAGAAAATTGTAGACCAGTCAATCTAGGGCAATTTTTGGATCTACCTTGAGACTGACAAGACAGTTGACATAATTCCAATGGAAAGGAACTAATAGCAAGCAAATATGTATAGTAGTGGACCTAGATTGACTGAGAGATCATTTGTTATATTAGTTTACTAATAAGATAATGTATTTGCTCATTTTTAAGTTAGCATTCATTTCTGAAAGCCTCTTGACATTTATTCTGTGTTGTAATAGTACTAGCTTAAATAACCGAAGAGAAAAATACTGGGTCAGTAAGAACTTGGATGGTTTAATGCGAAGATTAAAATGGCGTACTTTGCTTCATCACTTCACAAGCATACTTCAATGACATGATCAATTATGGGGAGCTAAACTCAGCAGGTTTTAGCTTTCTTTTCTTTTATTATCATTATTCTTTAGCATTTTAAGAGCCCAGCAAGTGACTAGACTGCAAGCTTGCTTCAAGACTCTCTAATTTGTTCCAAATTATCACAATTAAGGAGAATACTTTAAAGTGCACATAATTACACAAAGGATGTATTTGAGTTCATAGTAATTTGTCCTGGCATTTTTAAATAAGCTCACTTGCTATTTTTCCCCCCTCTGAAGTGGTAAATCTTTGCTGTAAGTGGGCAGTGCTTTGAGACTACTTCAAGAGTCCTTTTATCATTCCAGTGCAAATCACTCTCTGTGTGTATATTTGTCACGTCTGCCACCTTGCTCCCACTTTTGCCTAGCTTTGGTGCCAGCCTGCTTTTAGACAGCCTGCTTTTAGACTCTGGGGTGGGTGGAGAACAACTTCAAGGACACTTGGCTAGAGAGAAGGATGCAGCTGCATTCCAAGGGTGGCCATGCCAAAAACATCTGGTTTGACTGGATACAATGAAGCCAATGGGAGGGCAGACATGGAAATCAGAAGAATTTCACTTGGGAATTGGTGCAGGAGCCTCAGACCTGGCTCTGTTGGACTTCAGTAAAGCATTTGATAAAGTAGACCATAACCTACTACTAGATAAAGTAGAAAAATGTGGGTTAGACAGCATCACCACCAGATGGATTTGTAACTGGCTGACCAACCGCACTCAACGTGTAGTCCTCAATGGAACTACATCCACATGGAGGGAAGTATGCAGTGGAGTACTCCAAGGCTCTGTTTTAGGCCCAGTACTCTTCAACATCTTCATCAATGACTTGGACAAGGGGATAGATTTATTTATTTATTTATTGTTTATTTATTGTTTTGATTTATATACCGCCCTTCTCCCGAAGGACTCAGGGCGGTTTACAGCTGAATAAAACAAGAATATAAAAGTTAAGAACATTATTAAAAGACTTATTCAATATGGCTAACAGCTAAAATTCAATAAAACTAAAAACTTAAATTAAACTCTTATTAAAAACCCCATTAAAAACTATTAGGCCAGTCCTGCGCGACGGAACAGGAATGTCTTCAGCTCGCATCTAAAGGTCCAGAGGTCGGGGAGTTGATGTATCCCTGAAGGTAGCTTGTTCCAGAGGGCAGGAGCCCCCACAGAGAAGGCCCTCCGCCTGGGGGTCGCCAGTCGACATTGTCTGGCCGATGGCACTCTGAGGAGGCCCTTCCTATGGGAGCACACTGGTCGATGGGAGGCATTTGGAGACAGCAGGCGGTCTCGTAAGTAACCCGGTCCTATGCCATTGAGCGCTTTAAAGATGGTAACCAACACCTTGAATTGCACCTGGAAGACCACCGGCAACCAGTGCAGCCTGCGCAGGAGAGGTGTTACGTGGGAGTTTCGAGTTGCTCCCTCTACTACCCACGCAGCCGCATTCTGGACCAGTTGGAGCCTCCGAATGCTCTTCAAGAGGTGCCCCATGTAGAGAGTGTTGCAGTAGTCTAGGCGAGAATGGGGAACTCATCAAATTTGCAGATGACACCAAGCTGGCAGGAATAGCCAACACTCCAGAAGATAGGCTCAAGATACAGAAGGATCTTGACAGACTTGAACATTGGGTGCTATCTAACAAAATGAAATGCAACAGTGAAAAAAGTAAGGTTCTACATTTAGGCAAAAAAAATATGCACAGGTACCATATATGTGGTACCTTGCTCAATGGTAGTACCTGTGAGAGGGATCTTGGAGTCCTGGTGGACAACCATTTAGATATGAGCCAGCAGTGTGCAGCAGCTGACAAAAAAGCCAACACAGTTCTGGACTACATAAACACAGGATAGAATCAAGATCACATGGAGTGTTAATACCATTCTATAATGCCTTGGTAAGGCCACACTTGGAATATTGCATCCAGTTTTGGTCGCCACGATGTAAAAAAGATGTTGAGACTCTAGAAAGAGTGCAGAGAAGAGCAACAAAGATGATTAGAGGACTGGAGGCTAAAACATATGAAGAACTGTTGCAGGAACTCGGTATGTGTAGTTTAATGAAAAGAAGAACTAGGGGAGACATGATAGCAGTGTTCCAATATCTCAGGGGTTGCCACAAAGAAGAGGGAGTCAAGCTATTCTCCAAAGCACCTGAAGGCAGGACAAGAAGCAATGGGTGGAAACTAATCAAGGAGAGAAGCAACTTAGAACTAAGGAGAAATTTCCTGACAGTTAGAACAATCAATAAGTGGAACAACTAGCCTCCAGAAGTTGTGAATGCTCCAACACTGGAAATTTTTAAGAAAATGTTGGATAGCCATTTGTCTGAAATGGTGTAGGGTTTCCTGCCTGGGCAGGGGGTTGGACTAGAAGACCTCCAAGGTCCCTTCCAACTCTGTTGTTATGTTATGTTATGTTATGTTATGTTATGCTATGCTATGCTATGCTATGCTATGCTATGCTATGCTATGCTATGCTATGCTATGCTATGCTATGCTATGCAATGCTATGCTATGTTATGTTGTGCTGATCTTCACTTTACCTCGCTCTAAGAAATGGAGTCATGGATTGTTTTTGCTTAGAATTCCAGTCAAGACAGGTCTGACAATGTTTAAGTTATATACATTATGTCAGTTTTGGAAGGCAATTTTCTTTTTTTTTGCTTCTTAACTGCCACATATTTTAGCTGGGGAAGTTGAGAGGGGGTTGTTGTTGGAGTGGTAAAAAGTTAGCCATAACAACATTCCATATTCAAGGACATCCTGCGTCTGATGGAAACTGCCTAAAGATTGTATCCAATTGAGTGTGAAGAGTTGACTGGACAATGTGATGAACTTGTGGGTGTGGGGCAGGGCTTTGAATTGTCAACTGGGTGTGGAAAACCTGGAAGCTTTCAGTTTCGGGTTTTCCCAGCTGTGCCAACATGACATCTCTAATAAATTGAATAGCAAATTAACAAATAGAATGAGACTATTGCCTTACACACTGTAAGCCGCCCTGAGTCTTCGGAGAAGGGCGGGATATAAATGTAAACAAAAAAAAAAAATTGGAACTTTGAGGAACCTCAAGCCTCAGAGCTTTATTTGGTTGAGACCCTGACACATTAGACATGAAATTCCGTTCATCTTGACATTATGCACATAGATGAGGCCATAATACTAGTTTCAATATAATATTTTTAACTCTTATTTGTCAGTGTACAATTTAATAGAGGACAAGAATAATGGACTGCTAATTTTTTATGATTTTAATTATATGTACTTTAATAACTGTAGGTTACATAAAAAAAAGAAGTGTTTTTTTTTTCATGTGGAAAGCTTGGGGACTTTGGGAAGTGATGATTATTATAGTAAAAAGCACTGTGGTAATATTTAACCTTTATTTTTTGTAATTAGGCCAGATTTAAGTAGCCTTCTGTAATACAGTATGGTAGGCCTTTCCAGCAGTGCTTGATTTGTGGATAAAATAAGCAGTGACTTCTGATTATTTCTTACACAAACATGTCAAAGAGGTTGCCCGGCTATCTAATGATAGAGCTAAACTATCAGATAGCAAATTGTATAAGTTACTTTCCAGTTATCAGCATGATATTTCTTGAGTCAAATAAGTCATTCTCTCTTATTTTGAAGAGCTTTTCCTTAATACAAACTACCTAATTGCAAGCGGAACAACCTTCACAAATAATATAGAATGCTGTAAAACATCACTTGTATTTATTGTCCTCGAGTTTGCTGATGAACTAGCTCCATCTTGCATGAGGTATTTACAGGTATTTTGCTTTTATGAATGAAGGCAAATATACATGTCTCGGGATAATGTTGCAGAAACCAATCTGGGTTAGTCCCTGGGACCAGAGCTTTCAAACTCATGCTGGACCCCACGCTCAGGGAACTTGTCTCTCATCAGAATATGTTTTTTTGCTTTTGATTATGACATTCTAATTTAAAAGTGGTGGAGATGAGGGAAGAATGAGTATGTTTCAGTTAATAGGCAAACCAGAAACAAAGTCAAAATTACTGATTTGGCCATGATTTAAATATTATTCCTTTTTATCATTGCTTGTCTATAAATGTGCATATTTGTGTAAGTCCCATGTGAGTCAACACCTGTAACCTCCCTTTAGAGAAACTTGCATAAATATAAAGGTTCCCCTCGCACATATGTGCTAGTTGTTCCCGACTCTAGGGGGCAGTGCTCATCTCTGTTTCAAAACTGAAGAGCCAGCACTTTCTGAAGACATTTCCATGGTCATGTGGCTGGCATGACTAAACACCAAAGGCGCACAGGGCACTGTTACCTTCCCACCAAAGGTGGTTCCTATTTTTCTACTTGCATTTTTTATGTGCTTTTGAACTGCTAGGTTGGCACAAGCTGGGACAGGTAACAGGAGCTCACTCCGTTATGCGGCACTAGCGATTCGAACTGCCGAACTGCAGACTTTTTGATCGACAAGTTCAGTGTCTTAGCTACTTAGCCACCACGTCCCTTTTAACTTTTTATATAGCAACAGTTAAAATAATTCCTGTCCATTACTCTGTAGAATTTTTACAAGCATCTTAAATAACAGTGAACTAGGTACCCCAATAAACTGACACACTGTAAATTGCTTCTAGTTTTCATATTCAGGTATCATGAAATAAAAACAACTCCTACATGTTCATGTACATCAATTATACCTCATTATGCGGACTGCATCTTTGCATGGACTGCATCTTTGCATGGACTGCCAGGATGGTATGATAACATACTCTCATTTTATAGATGAGGCTAGGATTTAAGCTTTAAATAAAGCCACCCAGAGTTACCTTATAGGAGAGATTGGTGGCATAAAAATTTACCAACTACATAAAATACAAATAAATACAATTAATTTGGGAAAGGAATATAAAAAGATCTATCTATGAATTGTTGCTCTAAAAATTGTGGCAGGCGTAGCCTTCCTTCACTGGTTGTATCTTCATTTCATAAGTGCTTTCAAAATTCCACTGCCTTCCCCTCTCTTTCCAAATAATCCTACCATCATAATAAGGAAGGATAAGTAAAATGCTTGAAGACCGCTTTAAAGAGTGATCGTTACCATAGTGAGTGAGGAAATATGGTAAAACAGCCTTTGCTATTAACTAAACATTTGAAGAACCTTCAGTTTTATATTTTGTGGGCCACAAGAACATCAAGTTATGGGTGCACATAGCTTACTTTCAGGAACATTAACTTTCAAGAGCCATACAGAAAAGCTATTGCAAAAGAACCCAAAATTCTCTCTCCCTCTGTGTGTGTGTGTGTGTGTGTGTGTGTGTGTGTGTGCTTTAGAATAGAATAGAATAGAATAGAATGAACAGAACAGAACAGAACAGAACAGAATAGAATAGAATTTTTTATTGGCCAAGTGTGATTGGACACACAAGGAATTTGTCTTGGTGCATATGCTCTCAGTGTATATAAAAGAAAAGATACCTTCATCAAGAATCCTAAGGTACAACACTTAATGATAGTCATAGGGTACAAATAAGCAATCAGAAAACAATCAATATCAATATAAATTGTAAGGATACAAGCAACAAAGTTACAGTCATACAGTCATAAGTGGAAGGAGATGGGTGATGGGAACAATGAGAAGATTAATAGTAGTGCAGATTTAGTAAATGGTTTGACAGTGTTGATGGAATTATTTGTTTAGCAGAGTGATGGCATTTGGGGGGGAAAAAACTTTTATAACATTAGCTCCACTGCGATACAGAGATTCATTGTGATATAGCTTATTTTAGAAACTCATTGGGTGACTATGGAGTAGTCACTGTATTTCAAGCCAACTAACTTCATATGGTTGCATAATTATTAGTGTTGGTGGAGGGGATCTTGGTGGTTCTTTGATTGGCCCATTTATTAGGCAGTTCCTGGATTGGGGTATTGTTTAACTCTTGATGTTGGTTTGATATTAATCTTGGTGTTTATCTATGCTCATCTGGTTGATAAATACTGGTTAGGAGATGTTTTGTTTTTTTTGGCTTGTTGATTGTCTCTTTATATAGGTACGGCATATGCCTATATGCCTATTGATGGCTGATTTGTCAGTGTACCAGCTACATTAGGAATAAGGTTACTGAATTTGCATAGGGCAACGCCGACTCTTATTAAACAACAAAATTCATTCTGAAACAATTTAGAGTAATGCTATTTGGCCTGAATCCAGTTCACGTCTATAACCCTTCCTCATCTGCACATAAGAGGCAAGCCAAAATCTGACTCTAAGGGCTAGGACACATTATTATGTTGAGGCTGAGTGGATCAGGCAGGCTTTGATAGCAGAAGACACATAAAACGGAAGCAGATAAATGAGGGTAATGTGATAGCTATATGCAAAAGCAATTGCAAAACACATGCTTAGGGATCCATAGAAAACCCAGCAGAAATTGTGCCAGCTTTATTGAAACGTTTCTTAGCTTATTTTTTTTTTGTTTCCTCTTAAAATTCAACTAGTATTTTTCTAGTGGGAATTACAATATAATAACATTAAGCCTCAAGTAAAATGTGCAGGTTGCTGTAGATCTGAATTTTATCAATTTTGCATATTTGTTGGTGAAAAATATCTTTTACTAGATCCAGTTTCATATATGGGAAAGAAAAGGGGGGGAAAAAACCACGTATCCTGTTTTGTTCCTGCAATCCAATTTCTGAGCCCAAAATTTCTGTTGCTAAGCAAGACAGTTATTAAGTATTTTTTTGTCCCGTTTTACAACTTTGCTTGCCAGACCTGTCAAGTAAATCACTGCGATTATTAAGTTAGGAACATGGCCATTAAATGAATCTGGTTTCCACATTGACTTTGCTTGTCAGGAGGTGTTGTGTCTTGCCCGCCCTCAGAGCAGCCGGGGCCTTCTTACCTGCTCCCCAACACTGAGGAATGTATGCCTTCCGGCCCAAGTCCTGGCTCCATGCCCCCACAAACTGCAGAAGAAGGAGCATCTCCCTGCCCCAGCCCTGACTCCATGCCCAGGCAAACGGAGCAGCTAGACCCCTCCCCCTCATCCACAGCAGGTGAGCCTGAGGAGGGTTTACTCCCAAGAACAGCTGATTGGAGTGACCCTCGCATCAGAAGATTGGAGAGGCGGAGGCAACAGAGGGAAGGGAGGGGCAGGCCTTAATGAGTGCTGAGTCATGGAGCCACACCCCATGGCCTATATAAAGGAGCTACTTTCTGGCAGTCTCTGAGTCAGGCAAAAGTCAAACTTATCTTGCTGAAGTCACTTACTGGTCTCCTGCCTGCTCTGAGGACTTTGCTAGGACTTTGGGCAGAGCTGCAGAGGCAAGCCTGATTCGGATTTCCCGGACCCAGCCGTCAGCGGAGGAGTGGGACATGACAGGAGGCCACAAAAGCGGAGCAAATTCCCCCGGGACACCACAACCGTCATAAATATGAGTCAGTTGCTAAGCATCTGGATTTTGATCATCTGACTGTGGGGAATGCTGTCATAAGTGTGAAAATGGCCATAAGTCACTTTTTTCCAGTGCTGCTGTAACTTTGAATGGACTTTGAATGTAAGTCGAGAAGTAGCTGTAAACAGTTCTTCTCTAGGACAGGATTGGGAGTCAAGAAGCAAATAGAAAATAATAATGAATCATGAGCCGCAGTGGCGCAGTGGTTGGAGTGCAGTAGTGCAGGCTACTTCTGCTGATCACCGGCTGCCAGCAGTTTGGCAGTTCAAATCTCACCAGGCTCAAGGTTGATTCAGTCTTCCATCCTTCCGAGGTAGGTAAAATGAGGAGCCAGATTGTTGGGAGCAATACGCTGACTCTAAACTGCCTTTACAACCCCAGAGGGCTGCAAAGCACTCTGAAGTGGTATATAAGTGCTATTGCTATTGCTATCAAGTCTTCAGTCCGTTTTTAATTCTTATTTCCTAGTATTTATACTGCCGATAAATGCCATGCGTTTCTAAGCAAAAATAAAAATGCAGTGTTAACAGCACAAGTCAATGATCAACAGCAACAAACTGCAGGAAGTTTAGAAACAAAATATATATCGATTATTATTTTCCACCCAATTGTTAATGGGGATGCTGTTCATTAAAGAATGCTGACAATAAAACTGACTGCTGTCATTGTATGTGTTAAGACATCTCCTTTAAAGTTTTCTCTTTTGTTTTGTATCACTTAACCATTAAAAAACAATATAGCAAAATAACAAAATCATAAAAGATGAAGTCTAAGTCGAAAATCTTATTGCTAGGATATTTTAAATTTAGAAGTGCAAACACACGGAATATTATTATGGATTTATTCTCCTTTCATCAAACAGGATTGGCAACCTGGGCAAAATAAAGATTTCTGATGACGTGCAACATCCCAGTAATAAATAAATAAAAGCATGAATAATGTCAACCACTCACACTAGCAAAATTGGCTAGAGAAAGATAAATGTTACCAGACATTCTGCATTACTTACTTAAGGTATGTCACGAGGTGGAAATGAACACTTCAAATTGTTTTAGAAATACAGACCTTTTTTTTTTTTTTTTTGTAGCCTCTGTTTATAGAATAACAATCTCACTAGACAGAATATAGCAACATATTACGGTACTTTTGAACATACTTAATAGGAATAAAAGGGGATGCAGTGGATCAGTGGCTAAGACGCTGAGCTTGTCGATCGAAAGGTCGGCAGTTCAATGGTTCGAATCTGCATAACGGGGTGAGCTCCCGTTATTTGTCCCAGCTTCTGCCAACCTAGCAGTTCGAAAGCATGTAAAAATTGCAAGTAGAAAAATAGGGACCACCTTTGGTGGGACAGTAACAGTGTTCTATGTGCCTTTGGTGTTTATTCATGCTGGCCACATGGAAATGTCTTCAGACAGTGCTGGCTTTTCGGCTTTGAAACGGAGATGAGCACCGCCCCTTAGAGTCGGGAATGACTAGCACATATGTGAGAGGGGAACCTTTACCTTTACCTTTAATAGGAATAAGCACATGGAGGACAGATTATGCTCAGCGGTTGCCAGGACTCTAAGGTTACTGTTACTGTAAAACAATTTTATTTTGTATTTATTTATATATATATTTTGAAAGTTGATTGTGTCTGTGACCTTTTGCTTTATTTCCTATAATGCCTAAAATATTCCAGAATACAGCACTTAGAGCATTGTGCTAGTCATTTCTGACTCTCGGGGGCGGTGCTCATCTCCATTTCAAAGCCAAAGAGCCAGTGCTGTCCGAAGATGTCTCCGTGGCCAGCATGACTATACACCGAAGGCATACGGAACACCAAAGTTTCATGGAATGCTGTTACTTTCCCACCAAAGGTGGTCCCTATTTTCCTACTTGCATTTTTACATGCTTTCGAATTTCTAGGTCGGCAGAAGCTGGGACAAGTAACGGGAGCTAACTCAGTTACACGGCGCTAGGATTCGAACCGCCAAACTGCCGACCTTTCTGATCAACAAATTCAGCATCTTAGCCACTGAGCCACCACGTCCCTTAATCCAATCATAGAGATTCATTAAAATAATAATAATAATAATAATAATAATAATAATAATAATAATAATATTTTAATTTGTATACCACCCTTCTCCCGAAGGACTCAGGGCGGTTCACAGCCAGAATAAAATACAAAAAGAACAGCACATAAAATATTAAGAACAACCCCTTAAAAAACTTATTCAATTGGCCAAAATTTAAAATACAATAACACCCTATAAAATTTACAAAATTTAAAACCCATAAAAGCAAATTAAAAATTTAACATCAAGCCAGTCCAGCTAGACGGAATAAATAGGTTTTAAGTTCGCGGCGAAAGGTCCGAAGGTCGGATAGTTGACGAAGTCCAGGGGGAAGTTCGTTCCATAGGGTAGGAGCCCCCACAGAGAAGGCCCTCCCCCTGGGGGCCGCCAGTCGACATTGCTTGGCTGACGGCACCCTAAAAAAATTCAACACAAAGACAAATTGTCTGGTCTGACTGAGATATCTACAAATGAATGAAGTAATGGAATTTTAATACGATGGATTTGCTTTTGTAATATTTAATATGATATGTTACTTCTTCCTCCAGCTTCTGAGATAACATCACTGCCAATATTTTAGCAACTCTTTGGAAGGCTTCACTTTTCTTATGCTGTTTGGCCTGAAGACAGATGCACATGAAACAAGCATGTGAATTTTGTTTTTCTGAATGCTCCGACGCTTGGTAGGATTGTGATCCATCATCACATGTTGAAACCCTTGAAAATCACAGATCTGTGAGTCATGATACCAAGATGAAGATTAGCAGAGATGGTCTGCCAAGAAAGGTCAGTTCTTTGAAAAACATAGCAGGAGATTTCACTGAGAATATTCTTTCTGTGACTTTACTGATCCTTACAGAAAATATGGAGTTTGCAGGGATAACTACAGAAAATTGCTTATAAAAATATAGATGTAAAACTCTTGCTTAAAGCAACAACAAAAAATGAAACCAAGCATCCATGGACAAAATAATGATTTATAGCTGGAGGCTTAAATGTATTTAATAAGAAAATGGTCCTTGGGCTAGTGATAGAGCCTATTCCCAATGAAGCATTCATAGGACGTGTCCATTAATAGGCTTTGCCTTTGATTTGAAATTTAAGTCTCAACCTGGTTAGAAAATCAAGGATGAATGAAGAATGTTCAACTCATAGCTAAACAATGCATAACTGTATCTGATATCTTTTCTATTTTAATGAGAATTCTCTAGACGTTTGCACTAGATGCACACACTTTAATTGATGCAATCATTAAATTCTTTTAATCAGTTTCAATAATAATGGCAATCATTCAAATCCGAATAAATTCTATTTGGTTGAGCTGCTTTCTTGAGGCTACTTTTAGTGACTGTTTGAAAAAGGCTAAAAAAAAAAAAAGAAGATTAAATAAAATACTTTGTTCCATCTTCCAAAAGTGAGGATTAGTGGGATGTTGACTTATTAAACTGCAAATTCTATCTGCCACTGCCTATATCAAGTGAATTAAATTAAAATGAATTTTAATATAATTAAGTGATCAGAATAAAAGAGCCATATGAAAACTTATGGAGAGATTTTTAGTAGGCTTGAATATGAACTGCAAAACTTATTATGTCAAATTGAAAAGATATATCTCCATAAAACATATATATTTGATTGTTATATCAGACTTATTAAAAACAAAATTATGACCTTATAAAGCTGGATGATGATATCATCCATCTATCTATCTATCTATCTATCTATCTATCTATCTATCTATCTATCTATCTATCTATCTATCTATCTATCTATCTATCTATCTATCTATCTATTGATAGTCCTCAATTTAAGTCGGAACCAGAGCTTCAATTGCTGATGATAAGTGACTTTCACCCAATTGTATGACTTTTTTTTGCCATAGTTGTTAAATGAGCAAATTTGGTTTCCCATGTTGACGTTGATTCTCAAAAGCCCTCTGGGAAGGTCCTAACTGATCATTAGATAACCCAGGATACAGCAACTATTATACACACATGTCAAGTGCTTGAATTTTGATCATTTGACTGCAGGGACACTGCAAGAGTTGCTAAATGCAAGGTCTGGTTGAGTCACTTTTTTCAGTTCTGTTGTAACTTTGAATGGTCATTAAATGTATTGTTATAAGTCAACAACTACCATCTCTCCCTCCCTCCATCCATTATCTATCTATCTATCTATCTATCTATCTATCTATCTATCTAGGATCAGGTCAATTTGCATTCCAATTTAATCTATTCAACCCACAGTAATAAGTACTCTCCCAACTCTTTAAACTATGCCAAGTCACTTTGATAATTGTGACAGAGTTGGCCCATACTTTCAAGTGTTCACCTCTGGTCAAACAGATAAATAAGTCATTGGTGATAGAATTATTAACTGGTTGTACTCCATCATAAATTGTCGGTAAATGTTTAATGTTTTTCCTTACTTGGGACTTGGAGCATTTTTATTGCATTCCTGAAGAATTCTAAAATCTGTCCTCATTAGTGGCATATCTGCACAACACATTTGGATGATGTTAGAAGAGAATATAATTCACTGGTGAAAATATGTGGGTGGTTAGTCCTTTAAACATAAGCTAAACAAGGAAGATAGCAAATAAAAGATAGAAGAGAACAGCCTGGAAGATACAGCTCTTTATATCAACTCTCTTGAGTCATACTCAAGTCCTTATGACTAGATGAAAATACTTAATAATAATAACAACAGAGTTGGAAGGGACCTTGGAGGCCTTCTAGTCCAACCCCCTGCCCAGGCAGGAAACCCTACACCATTTCAGACAGATGGTTATCCAACACATTCTTAAAAATTTCCAGTGTTGGAGCATTTACAACTTCTGCAGGCAAGTTGTTCCACTTATTGTTCTGTCAGGAAATTTCTCCTTAATTCTAAGTTGCTTCTTTCCTTGATCAGTTTCCACCCATTGCTTCTTGTCCTACCCTCAGGTGCTTTGGAGAACAGCCCAACTCCCTCTTCTTCGTGGCAAACCCTGAGATATTGGAACACTGCTATCATGTCTCCCCTAGTTCTTCTTTTCATTAAACTAGACATACCCAGTTCCTACAACCGTTCTTCATATGTTTTAGCCTCCAGTCTTCTAATTATCTTTGCTGCTCTTCTCTACACTCTTTCTAGAGTCTCAGCATCTTTTTACATTGTGACGACCAAAACTGGATGCAATATTCCAAGTGTGGCCTTACCAAGGCATTATAAAGTGGTACTAACACTTCACGTGATCTTGATTCTATCCCTGTGTTTATGCAGTCCAGAACTGTGTTGGCTTTTTTGTCAGCTGCTGCACACTGCTGGCTCATATCTAAATGGTTGTCCACCAGGACTCCAAGATCCCTCTCACAGGTACTACCATTGAGCAATGGTACCTGTGCATTTTTTTTTTGCCTAAATGTAGAACTTTACTTTTTTCAATGTTGCATTTCATTTTGTTAGATAGCACCCAATGTTCAAGTCTGTCAAGATCCTTCTGTATCTTGAGCCCATCTTCTGGAGTGTTGGCTATTCCTGCCAGCTCGGTGTCATCTGCAAATTTGATGAGTTCCCCATCTATCCCCTTGTCCAAATCATTGATGAAGATGTTGAAGAGTCCTGGGCCTAAAACAGAGCCTTGGGGTACTCCACTGCATACTTCCCTCCATGTGGATGTAATTCCATTGAGGACTACACATTGAGTGCAGTTGGTTAGCCAGTTATGAATCCATCTGGTGGTGGTGCTGTCTAACCCACATTTTTCTACTTTATCTAGTAGTAGGTTATGGTCTACTTTATCAAATGCTTTACTGAAGTCCAAGTAAATTATATTGACAGCATTCCTCTGGTCTACTAATTTTGTCACTTTGTCAAAGAATGCAATTTTTAGTGTAATTTACTTGGCATCCATATTATCAGAGTGGACTATGTAATCCACTTTACTTTGGTACCAATATACAGAACTGTTTGCCCTTTCTGGGGAAGAGGGGAGTCAGTCCAGGTTGTCTAGGAGCTGCCATCTGCTAGGTAGATAGGTAAATATATAGGTGATGACAAAAATAGAGAGGTGGCATTTTATTTTATTTTAATGATGCTTATAAACTTAGTCAGTGTGATTCTTGTCCATGTCTCATTTTTCCAACGATTACATCCAACTCCTCATTATGTCTACAGAAATACAATGGAACAATATGCATTGTTGTGCACATATTGAAATACGTGCAAATTGCACAAATTCTTCATGTATACATAGGAACAACACCTGCACAACAAAACCCTGAGCAATGAACGTGTCAGTGTATAACGGTATTATGCTTTGCCTGTTATAGATGGTGCATATTCACCGTAGTATAGGATGGAAATATATTTATAATCATTATGAAAACAAAATATAAGGAGTGCAAATTAGATAAGCTTATATTAAAATGCAAAGCAAGTGGCTTTTCATATATTAAACTTGGTAATGGTGAGAAGGCTTAATACAGTCTTCAATTTGCTATGACATGGCACAGTAGACCCATTTACACATTATAAAGGCAAATCGCATGTCATTATTAATGATGCTTCATTGTTATTGTGTAAACCTGACTCTATTATCTAATAAAGAAAGATGTTTCCAAGTAAACCCCAATGACTTTTACTGCTTACTGCTTACTCTTATCTCTATCTGACAAGGTACAATCAAGCCATCCACTCATCATGGCAGAACAGCAATGCAGACAAAGTTGCTTCACCCACCTTTTTCAGAGAAGGTGTCTAGAGGCCAAACAACATAGATTACAAGATGAATTTGGATTTTCCTTAGCACGAAGGTCCTTTCTTTGTCTCTTCCTCTCTCTTCCTCTCTGTATCTGTCTGTATATCTGTCTCTGTGTCAACCCTAAAGCTGGCCTGGATGAAGCCATCTTATAGCTTCAGTATTGCCACAACTGGAGCTGAGGGATGGGGTGGGGGGGTTTACAGATAGCTGGGGTTGTATAGTCAAAATAAAACACTTTCTCTTGGGAACCAAGGACGTTCTCACACCTTGTTCTGACCTAGGCTTCCTGAGTCAGTAAAACACACAGAGTAGCCCACAAAAACCTCTTTTATAGCAACAGCTATGAATTCTGTTCATTCACAGATGAGTCCTAAATAGTTGTAAAGAGTCCTGTGGGATAAGGCTGATAATCACCCACCTTTATCTCTCTTGACACACTGCCAAAGACCTAATTGGCAAAGCCACATGGAGTCCAGAATCAAATAGAGCTTCAGACTTTAAAATGAACAGAATTAACAATGTTGCTTCCTGCAAAGGCCTATGTGCCTTTGCTCCTCTTTTAAGTCTTATGGGTGGGGCCAATTATCTCCAGGCCCTATTCTCAAGTCTTCCTTTTTGTTTTAACTTTTCTTGCTTTCTTGCAGCTCTGTGCATGCGTGCACTGGGAACAGGCTCCCCCTGTTCCTCTGCCTTGCTGAAGTCAGACTCTGGAGGCTCCGGAGGTAGCACGTATCTCCCAGATGGCCCTTTCTCTGCCTCTGATGCAGAGCCCTTGTCTGAGCATTCCCCAGACTCCAGGACTGGCCCATGTTCCTCTCCAGCCTCCTCACTGTCCGACTCTGCTGCCAGCTCCGCAGGTGGCCAGCGGACCACAACACACCTGGCCAGAGGAAGGAGGAGTGATGTCATGAGATCAGCGGATGCTACCTTGATTGGGCCATGTGGCTGATTGGGATTGGGAGGAAAACTTTCACTTTTAATTAGGTGAAAACTGAGGGACCCTTTAGAGTCAGTTTATACATCAGATATATGCCAATATGATATTTCCAATAAAGCTATTCTTTGAGGATCTACCTGCCTTGGATTTTTGCTTGGAATGGATCTATTACTTGGAATCCTGACACTCTGTCTTTCAGAGAGGCCAATATAATTGTACAACTATTTTTTTACTATCAATCTGATATTTATTCATATTAGAATGTAGAATAATAAGACTGGAGGGGACCTTGAAGAAGAGGCATGGTGGCACGGTGGTTAGAATGCAGTATAGCAGGCTAATTCTGCCAACTACCAGAAGTTTGATTCTCACCAGCTCAAGACTGACTCATCCTTCCATCCTTCTGAAGTCATTAAAATGAGGACACAGATATGCTGACTCTGTAAACCACTTAGAGAGGGCTGTAAAGCACTGTGAAACAGTATATAAGTTTAAGTGCTGTTACTATCTTCTAATCCAACCCTCTGCTCCAGCAAGAGACCCTATACCATTCCAGACAAATGGCTATTCAGTCTCTTCTTGAAAACCTCCAGTGATGGAGCACCCTCAACTTCTGAAGACAAGCCATTCCACTGATGAATTGTTTTCATTCTCAGGAAATTTCTCCTTAGATGTAAGATGGATCTTGAGCTTCCTCCCATTATTTCTTGTCCTGCTCTCAAGTGCTTTGGAGAATAGGTTGACACCCTCTCCTGTGCCAGCCCCTCAAGTACTGGAATACTGCTATCGTATCATTAAATTCTTTGCTTTACTTACAATAATTACGTGGAATTAATTATTTTAGTTGATTAAGTTTTTGCTTTCTCAAATGATATGTAAATGTAATGCAGACAAATTATATTTTACCTTGATTATTTACCAGCTTAGGTATCCTGTTGTAATATAGGTGAATATGGATGAATATGCAATGCCACTAGGACATCAGAGCCAATTTTTTTAAAAAAAAATAGCATAGCAAGCAAGTCAAGAATAACCATCAGCAGTGAGAATCCAGTGATTTTGTGACACTTCCAGCATTTTCCAGAACTGATGGAAAAGTTGTTGGTTAATTTGTCTTGATGAGCTTCCCCCTTAAGCCACAAATCCAGGTAGCATGGTGTATAGTAGGTCACAAAGGGGCATCTACAATCTTCAGATGGTCCATTGCTGCAGGTTTTTGTTTATGTCTAAACAGATGAACCATTCATTTGGGACAGAGTTGTTAATTGACTTTACTGCATTGCGAAGTGCTGGTAGATGAATTTCAATGCTACTGCTCTTCCTCATTTGGAACTTAGAGAAGCATCACCCCAGCCATCCCTGAAGCATTCCCTCCTCATTAGTAGCATATTTGTACAACACATTTCAATGATGTGAAGATAATATTAATCACTAGAGAGGAGGCGATCATAGTCAGACTCTGAAAGGATAATCTAAAGAAAGAACACAGAAACAAAAACATAGCAGAGAGCAGCCTAAAAGGTATACACAATTGTATAAATATTCCCTGGAGTCAAGTTTTTTGAAAACTGCATGGGAACATCTACGCAGTGACAGCAATAAAGAACTATCTCTGGAACCCATCCAGGCCTCACCTTGCCTGCTTAGCATTTCTTGAGGGAGGAAGAGGAGGGGGATGGCGAGAGGAGGAGGAGGAGGAAGAAGAGGAGGAGGAGGAGGAAGAAGAAGAAGAAGAGGCAGCTCTGAACACATTGTTTTCAAGCAATGATTTCAATGTATGTTTAACTTATCAAATGAGTTATATTTAGTCATTATTGGGGTAGACTTCTGATTTTCAATTGGCAAAAAGGAGGAGGAGGAGGAGGAGAGAAAGAAGAAGAAAACAATCGGCCAAGGCTGAGTAAGTGCTGTTACCTGCTCTTGATGCATAGGTGAGCGATAAATGATAGCTACAGGGCTAGATAAATGTGTCCCACTGAATTTTATTTTATTTTATTTTTACTAAACTAAATTGCCTTTCCCTGAAAAAACAACAACAGTATACATGCCTGCTTATAGTAGAAGAGGATCAAAATAACCTCAAAATAAATAAGCACACTGATCCAACGAAAGATTTTCTTTAAAAAATGGGATGGAAGGTTTGAATCTAATGTTATAAAAACTGTATGATGGCTCATTTTTTTATACGTAAATGCTAATCAATATATTTACAAATACTGTATTGTATATTAATGGCCCATTTTTACCAGTTAGTGTTTGGTTTCTCTTTTCAGTGTTTATTCTGGGGTGAACCTAATGCCCTCTAAATCCAAATGCTTAACCCGTTAAATATGATGACACAAATTTTTTTTACCCAGATGACAGACTAATTGATTAAAGATGTAATGTTTGTTTAATTAAAAAAAATGTTTTTTAAAAAAAATCCAAACACTAGAATCCTAATAAATTCCAAATACTGGTGATATAAGCCCTTTCCTCACTCTCTTGAAATTGTTGCTAACTTCTAATGCCTGTGGAGATGTTGTACAGAATAATATCCCTTTCTGTATATTACATGCCGAATTTCAGGGTATTTTGAAAGCATTGCAAGAAAGATTTTCTGATGAACTTTTTTTTTTCCAGTGTAGAATTCCTTGCAAGTGACTGAACACTCTAGCATTAAAGAACTATTTCCTGCACTCCTCAAAATTGCTTTCCGCTCTGCTGGTCTTACGAATGTGACCATCTGTAATGCTGAAAGCAATTGGTAAGTGCAGTTTCCTTTTATGGGAAAAACAGTAAATAAATAGCATATATTTTATCCTCTACCTTTTCAAGAATCCATCTTTTCTCCAGCCAAGCATTCGGAGGGATTTCCTCATTCAGCTTCAAGACATTTACTTATGAAGTTTACATACTGGAACAATGCTGAGCATTAGAAAGGGGAAAGGGAAAGAGAGCTGTTATTTTCTGAAATGTGGCCATATGTATTCACAACAAGTTCTGTGTTCCTTGGGCAGCTCGTCATGGTAAGATTCCCTTTTTATTTTGAGCTGCATGTGCATAATTTCTCTCTCTCTCTCTCTCTCTCTCTCTCTCTCTCTCTCTCTCTCTCTCTCTGTGTGTGTGTGTGTGTGTGTGTGTGTGTGTGTGTGGAGAGAGAGAGAGGGAGAGGGAGAGGGAGATGATAGCTAGATAGATAGATAGATAGATAGATAGATAGATAGATAGATAGCTAGCTAGCTAGATAGATAGATAGATAGATAGATAGATAGATAGATAGATAGATAGATAGATAGATAGACAGACAGATAGACAGACAGGTACCCTGTTTCCCCAAAATAAGACATCCCTTGATAATAAGCCTAATTGGGCTTTTGAGCACATGGCAATAAGGCCAGGTTCTTATTTCAGGGTTCAAAAAAATATAAAACAGGGTCTTATTTTCGGGAAAACATGATAGATAGATAGAGATGATAGAGATAGAGATAGAGGTATAAAGATAGAGATAGAGATAGAGATAGATATTGTAGATATAGATTATATAGATATAGATATAGATAGATACAGATAGAGATAGATAGAGATAGAGATAGAGATAGATACAGTAGGGGCCAAAATTGTGGAAACCTTTTGGGTAAAGTGTGTTTTTGAGGTTTGATGGCTAATAACAGCACTTTTTTGGGGGAGTTTCAAGATAATCTTATTCCACTGCTGGGATGGCCTGGGAATAACCCAGACCTTAACCCAATTGAAAATCTATGAAGCCAACGAAAGAAACTTGTTAGTCAGAAGCAATCCAGCAATAAAACCCAGTTAATAGAAGCAATCATTCCATCTTGGTTTCACATTATAACAGCTGCAGAACTAGAAGACTTGGTTCACTCCATGGGGAGACATTGTAAGGCTGTAATCCATGCTAAAGGTTACCCAACTAAGTATTAACTGACATGGTGATCATTTTTGTATATCTCATTTTTTTCTACGTGTTTCACTTTTCCTCTTTATACTTTACTTCCTAAAAGTTATTGCATTACATTCTTGATTAAATTATCTTTCCATTGATACATAATTTTACAGTACTACTCCCCCCAAAAAGTGGTGTTATTAGCTAGTTTTAGAAAATACACTTTTCCCCAAAAGGTTTCCACAATTTTGGCTTCTATTGTATATACATATTCTTCAACTTACAACAATTCCTTTAGTGACCACTTGAAGTTACAACGGGATTGAAAAAAAAAGTGATTTATGTCTGTTTTTCACTTTCGTGTCCTTTGCAGCATCCCCATGGTCACATGATCAAAATTCAGATGCTTGGGTACTGACTCATATTTATGATGGTTGCAGTGTCCTGAGGTCACATGTTCACCTTCTGCAATCTTCTGATGAGCAACGTCAACGAGGAAGCCAGATTCACTTAACAACCAGGTTACTAACTTAACAACTTCACAACTGTGGCAAGAAAAGTCATAAAAATGGGACAAAACTCACTTAAGAAATGTTTCACTTAACAACAGAGGTGTTGGGCTCAATTGTGGTCATAAGTCGAAGACTATCTGTACACACAAAGAGAGATACCCCCAAATTGTGCATCTATATTATAAGATGAGGCAGAAAGAAACTCTGACAGGCTTTCAAGGCACTGTTATTTTAACATTAAAATAAAAATAAAGAACACACCTGAGAATCCCTGTTTTGAAAGGTTGACAAATGGTCTCTTTAATCTTCTCCGTTTTCTGTTGTTTAACATTAAATGAAGCTGCTGGGAAATGTTATCAATCAATATTAGGTAAGGTGGATGGAAAAGATAACTAGTTCTTTATTAGGGCCAAGGGCCAAACTATTAATAGAAGTTCTGGTCTGATGGCTGGAAGCTCTCATGACCTACATGGGAGAAACCAGGCTAAAGTCAAGCTCAAGTTCTTTTATACAGCAGGGTTCTCAATTAGCACCAGGGTGATCTTTTAAATATGAATCATGATAGAAATAGAAAAAAATGGAGTTTTCTTGGAATTTAGGGATGAAAATGTCCAAGTTTTTGTTGGTGTACCAGTTTCAGCCTGCTCTGACCTGGGCTTCCTTTAAAAGCAGGAAGCAGAGTCTTGGTCCAGGCAAAGCCCCTTTTATTTACACGACTGGGTATTCCTTTCATTCACAGTCAGCAAGGCTTGGCAAACAGTCTTTCAAAGGAATATTTATCAACACAAATCTTATCTCGCTTGGAAAGCTGCCAGATAACTAGTTTCCAAATGTAGTGTAAGGCAAAACTTGGCACAGAGTTTCTTAGAGTCATGAATAGAACTTTCCATTCTTGAAATGACTGGACAAATGAATTGTTTCCTACAAAAGCCCACTCCCCATTCGATCTTCTATTGTTTCTTATGGGAGGGGCCAATCACCTCCAAGCTTTACTCCCAAGTTGACCCTGCTTTCTTAGTTGCTCTTGTCTTCTGGAAGCTCTGCGCATGCACACATTGGGAACAGGCTCCAGCTGTTCCTCTGCCTCACTGCTGTCTAGCTCCCTCTCTGCCTCCTTCACAGAGCCTTCGTCCCAGCTTTCCCCAGCCCCCAGGATCTGCCCATGTTCCTCCCCAACCTTCTCACTGTCTGACTCTGCTGCCAGCTCCGCTGGCCGCCGGTGGTCCACAACACAGTCCCACTTGGAATGCAAATGCAATGCACAGAAACACTGTTATTAATTAGAATACCATGGCCCAGGGGTGAAATCTAAAATTTTTCCCTACCAGTTCTGTGGGCATGGCTTAATTGGTGGGCATGGCTTGGTGGTCAGATGGCTGGCTGGGCATGGCCAATAACAGTAAATAATAAAAATAATAAACAAAGTATAAAAAACAATAAAAAGTACCAAAAACCAACTTTCACATTTTACACACACACACAACACAACACAACACAACACAACTGACTCACACACAGTGTAAAAGCAGCTGCACTTCACACTTCACACAGCCACAAAAAAGCTCAAAAACCAACTTTCACACTTTACACACACACAACACAACTGACACACACACACACACACAAATACTACATACAGTTTTCTGAGATTTTGTGTGTGTGTGTAGTTAGAGTGAAACACTACAGAAACACACCAAATCTCAGAAAGCTGCACAAATATTTTATTTTATTTTATTTTATTTTATTTTATTTTATTTTATTTTATTTTATTTTATTTTATTTTATTTTATTGTGGACTTCAATTCCCAGAGTTCCTAAGCAAGCCAAGCCAGACAGCATTAATCACTCAGTGGTGAAATAGATTAGCTAAGTTTAGATTAGTTCTGTCTTGTGCTAAAAGCGAAACTGGGGCTTTCGGGCTGTGAGCAGAGCCATGAGGTCGATCAGTAATCAGGTAAGTGGCTTAGACTCTTTTAAAAGGAGTTTTTCTACATGTTTTCTACAGAAAACATGTTTTTTAAGGTTCTGCTGATGAGGAACTCAGGTGACATCCCCAGAGTAGCCTTTAAATATTTTTTTTTAAAAAGTCTCTGCTGGTCTCAGCTGAGGGGCGGGATCCTCAAAGGCTTTTTTTTACTTTTAAAGGCCTGTTTTGGCTGAAGCAAAACCGGCTTTTAAAAGTTAAAAAAAAACAACCTCTGCAGATGGTGTGGCTCAGCAGAGGCAGGGGGGCGGGGCCAGGGATTTTTGCTACCGGTCCTCCGAACCAGCAGCTGCCATCGCTACCTAATCGGGAGAGCCGGTGTGAACCGGGAGCATTTTACCCCTGCCATGGCCCATGTGCTGACATGTGCCAACCATCAGCAGCACATTATGTGTGCAAGATCCTGTACTAAGCTTATCCATAGCGTTCAGAAAGCAGATTTTGCCCTACAAAGGCTTTTTTGGCTTGACACCAAGTTACTTCTAGGACTATTTTCTTTAACTACAACAAACTCATCTGGTTCATTCATTATGGAGAAAGATGCTTGTATCCTGCATTTTTGTGGTGTTTCAGAAGAAGAATTCAAGATATATTGTTTTCCATGATGGTTCCAAATTTGTGATATGTCCTCTCTTTGAATATTAGGCCTGACCCCAGTGTAATGGTCTTCTGGAAAACTGAATTGTCCCAGAGGGCTTTTGGTGGTTGATGTCTAATGGAAGCAGATGAAGTTAATGGATTATAATAAATCCCTTTAAAATAAGATACTAGGACAATAGAAACATTTATAAAACTAATATATATTCAGGAATTGATTCCAGTAGAAAATGAAATAATCAGAGGCAATAGATCAGCTCTAAAAGAGAAAGATTCTAGGCACAGATGAAAAACCCACTCAACTATTTAAAGCTGTAGAGAAAAAGAAAATTATGTTTCTATGCATTAACATCTCCATATTAACAAATATTGAACAAGACTGCATGCTCTAGATATTAGAAAAAATTAGAAAAGAAAAAGTACAGATTATTGAACAACTGCACATAGAAAGGTAGTGCACTATAATGGTTAAAATGTTCAATTGGTACTAGGAAGCCCCAGGTGTCAACGTTCCAGAAAACCCCTCCTGCAGAAAAGACTCTGAAACCAACATCTTTCAAAGTTCTTTTACTAGCATAGGTAAACTGGCACAGTTGGAGGAAAGCCAAAACTGGGGACTCCGGTTCGTCAGTAATACAAACTCCAAGATCCCCACCCTCATGACCCGTCTGCTGGTCACATGCTCCAATCCTCAACCGTCCCATGTCGAAGATCACTCCGGCCACTCCTTCTCCAGATGTGAACCCAGCCTGACCTTGACCGGTAGGGAAAATATTGTTATGTCTAATCATCCCTTGCACTACCACCTTCCTCCCCTCCTTTCCCACAGAGGAGAATGTGGCAGCGTGTGGTAGCCTTTGGCCTAGTACGGCTTCCAAAGCTGACATCAGGTTCTAATTCACCCACAGTCATCAAAGGGACTTGGGTAATTTTGGCTAGTCATTTTATCTCAGCCCAACCCATTTCACAGGGCTGATGTTGTGGAGCAAAGAAGAGGAGGAAAGTATTTTGGATCTGTTCTCCATCTTGAACTATCTGTAAAACTAATAAATGTAGGATGTGAATCATATAAGTAAATAAGACATACTAAATGAGCAAAATAAATAAAATAGATGCCTACAAATTATAGATTTTAAGATTTATGTACCATGGACTGCTTGAAAAAACCAATCAGATGGTCCTGAACCAAATAAAGATTTACTGGTTTATTGAGATGACCATCAGCAAGTAGAAGCTTTGCACTTTGACCAAATGACCCGAGCAGATGATAAATTAAGGGGAAAAAAATCTCATTGGTAAAGTTGAAGAAAATAGCTGACAAGATCAATGAGATTAGAAAAAAATTCTTGCATGAGCTCTAGGTTAGGTCAATGTGGTAGAATTTTGCTGATTTTTAAAATGTATTGGCCGACCATCTTACCTTGGAGTAACTCAATACCTTGAATAACTATCTTTGTTTAATGAAATGTATATGCCACCCATTTCGCTGACAAGTGACTCTGGCTAACTATAAGTCAATGAATGGTAATTATTATGTGTAATTATTAAGATAGAAAAACTGAGTGACTATTTTAAAGCATTTTTAGTAAGATTTTCCTCTTTGGGTTTTTAAAACAATTAGAAAACAAATTGCTACTCATTTTCCATTGTACCAATTCCCTTTTTTAACAAAGTTATAGGCTGCATAACTGCATACCAATCTAAGATATTCAGTTTGAAAACCTTTGGTAAATATCTTTTTGCAAATCCATAGTGAACTGTTGGAAGAAATGTCCATCTGGATTCAGTTCAAAGTGGGGAAAAACACACTGGATTCATGGAAGTTGCTTGGAAAGAAGGTTGATTGATGAACAGGATCACATGGCTTCCTGAGTTCCTGAGCAGAAAAGGGCAGAGATACTGAGAGTGCCTTGGTTTTATGCCTTCTCTGGGACCCACCCTACAGTTTCCTGTTCCTGTGTAAGAAATGCACTCTGATTGGTGGTCAGATTCCCAGGGGGTGGGCATCTTAGCTAACTTTGTAGGCTGTCTGTCTCCCAGGTGCTATGTGGTGAATTTCTGTTGCTAGATGGGTAGAGGGCTAATCTTATCTTTGTTATGTAGAATGGACTGGCTCAGGCCCTAATGGCCAATTAACAAAGGTGGGGAGGGGGGCTGAGTTTCTGTCTCCCTTTTTGGGGAAATAGTCTGCCCTTTTAATATTTCCCAAAATATCACTCATTTTCCTAGGAGAGAGGTGGGTGCTAACTTCCTACAGAACATTTATAAACCACTTAACAGCTCTCTCATAGCTTGATTTATCTACCCATATAGTATGCTGGCATGGGTGTGCCATAAAATGACATTTGAAAAAGGCACTTGTTAATTGTTAATGTCCACTGAACAATGACAGCGCTCTGAGGTGAACAGAAGGGTTTTGATCATAAAAGACTCACAGAGGCGTGGCTTCAGCCAGACATATTCAAATGTTCAGTTAAATATTCAGGAGGCAGTTAAATGGAGCCTCAAGGGCACAGGATTTTGCCAAGTAATTTGCTCTTCAGATAGCTTGGAATCAATGTCTTCTAAGGTGTCCAAGAGATGAAGGGAAAAATTAATAGGATAGTTAAGCTGGCCAGAATCCATTGTGAGAAGTTCAAGCATTTCTATTTGCATACAAATTTGCTGTCTGGTGTACAACTCATGGAGGAAGGAAGCAATGGGTTAAAGAAGTGTCCTCTTTGCATATTGATCCACCACTTCAAATCTTTCCCCTTGAAGGAAATCTCTTGAACATTTTCCTGCATCCTTTGATGTGTAAAGACTCATAGAGATTGTAAACATCTCGAGCTGCTAAATTAAATGACACTTCCTGTGATTAACATGACTGATACCAAGTGACCTTATTTCTGAAGTGATAGGGGCATCTCAGAGCAATTCTACATGTGCTTGTCATGAAATTTGTTCCTTTTCATTAACATGCAATTAAGCACACATATCATAATTTTCAATTTGAGAAGTATGTGCAAAGTTATCTGAAAACTACTTTTGAATTAACATCATTCAAGGGTCCATGTTTCTTTGGGTAAATAGTAGAACGGTCTCATTTAATGCAGTCTGAGGATATAAGTATACTAATGTAGGAATTTAGTATCCACCCCCCTCCTAGAAGAATGAAATATTTTAGAAAATATTTAAAAGGCAGAATATATTTCCCTGGATGAGAAATGGAGAAATATGTTTTAAAGACAAAGCAGCTCTCTGCAACTTCCTGCCATCCCCCCCCCACCTTTGTCAATGGGCCATTAAAGCCTCAGTCAAGCTCACTCAATCCCCCCACCTTTGTCAATGGACCATCATTTGCAACACAATAGGACTCATCTAGCAACAGAAACTCACCACATGGCAAGGCTCAAGCAAGCTTGAGAGACAACCTACAACGTTAGCTAAGACCCCTAGACCACCTGGGAGTTTGACAACCAATCAGGATACTCTTCCTGTGCCCCAGAAAGTTCAAAGCTCAGAAAATGCATAGAGCCAGGGAGCGCACAGGATCTCATCCCCTTTCTGTTCAGGATCTCAAGCCATGTAATCCTGGCCACCATTAAACCATCTTTCCAAGCAGCCTCCATGTTTCCAGTGTCTTTGTCCCCACTTGGAACTGAACCCAGATGGATATTTCTTCCAACACTAAAAAGCAGAGACATAACCCTGCCAACAAAAGTATGTATAGTCAAGGCTATGGTTTTCCCAGTTGTAATGTACGACTGTGAAAGTTGTACAATAAAGAAGACTGAGCATCAAAGAATTGAGGCCTTTGAACTATGGTGCTGGAGAAGACTTCTGTGAGTCCTTTGGACTGCAAGGTGATCAAACCGGTCAGTCCTAGGCAAGATCAACCCTGACTGCTCTTTAGAAGGCCAGATCCCGAAGATGAAACTCAAATACTTTGGCCACCTAATGTGAAGGAAGGACTCACTGGAGAAGAGCCTAATTCTGGGAAAGATTGAGGGCAAGAGAAGAAGGGGAAGGCAGGGAATGAGGTGGCTGAATGTAGTCACTGAAGCAATAGGCGTGGGCTTAAATGGACTCCAGAGGATGGTAGAGGACAGGAAGGCCTGGAGGAAAGTTGTCCATGGGGTTGCGATGGGTCAGACATGACTTCGCAACTAACAACAACGAGGATATAAGAAACTTCAGATTTTCATTTAGCTCTTAGTATTATTAGAACCTACATTGCACTAAGCAACTAGAAAGCTTGTTCTTTGGTAGCGTGCATAGAGGGGAAAGACTTATGACATCTCTTCCTCTCACTGCAGGGACATCTTGCACGTGTCCATCAACAATCCACTTGAAGGATTTCTTTTTACAAAACAAAAGCAGCAACAAATAAAATTTCCAGTCCTTAGAACACATTGTAAAAGTCCATTAAGATTCCAAATGGCAATTATGTTCAGATCCATATAACAATCTTGGTGGTACGGATCACAGATTCAAAGTAAATGAATATTTCACACAAATATTAATCTTCTGTGGAAAAGATGATAGATAGATAGATAGATAGATAGATAGATAGATAGATAGATAGATAGATAGATAGATAGATAGATAGATAGATAGATAGATAGATAGATAGATAGATAGATAGATAGATAGATAGATAGATAGACAGACAGACAGACAGACAGACAGACAGACAGACAGACAGACAGACAGACAGACAGATTGTGCTATGTGCACGCTTCTTTCTCTTCCAGATCAGAACACTAAATTATATATGTGAAAATATATTCTATTGGAAAGGCAAAAACAATAATGGAATTCATGGAATACAGTTGATTTTTTTCCCTGCACTTTAGCTGTGAAAGGTGTATTGAAAACAAAACTGTTCCATGTATCAAGGTAGCTTAATCAGCAGAAATACAAATAGCAGCTTCCTTCCTGAGGCTAATTGTCATCAGTGCTCTTCCTTCTTAATCAGACAAATGCGGCTTCTCCCTCTCCCAGCAATTTCTATGCTTTATATCTCAATCAAGATCAAGATCTGCATCTACCTGCACATTTGTTGCATTTCTGCAGAATTGTCACAGTGTGATTGAGTTCTTCTAGCAAAGGAGGTATATTTAGATTTCTAAGGATAGCAATTAACTCAGAGAAACAAAATCGTGAAGGCTTTTATAGATTGTTTCTTAATGTAGTGAAACTATTTACAACAAATATTTACAACAGGTGCATGCAACACAATCCTGTCTTTTATACTGTCAGGTTTCCTTTTAAATCTTTCTCCCAAACAATGCTTCATTCCGTTCCTCTTTACTTTGTTTTCATTGCCTTTTTCAGGGGCTTATAGTGACTCTTTCTCTTCAATCCACTCAGCCAATTACTTTCTACTCTATTGGGGGAAGAATCTCTCTCAGGATTTTCTTCCAAGTCCTTCCCCAGAGACTAAGATTTCATCAACGATAGCCATCTCTCTCCTTCCTGTCTTGGGTCTTCTGTAACCAGCTAAGTCTCTCCTTCACATCTTGGGTGATGATGATGTCATCTCCCCAGGCCTCCAGTCATATTCATTTTCAAACTTCATTCTCAAACTTTTCTCTCTAGCCACTCCATTTTGCATGGTCTTTTTTCTCTCATTTCTGTCCTTCCCTCTCTCTGTGTGTTTGTTGTGGTCCCCCTGAGGACCACAGCAGCCTGAGGAGCTGGCAACGGAGTCAGATAGCGATGAGGCTGAGGAAGAGCATGGGCCACTCCTGGAGGCTGGGGAAGGCCCAGATGAGGGCTCTGCGTAGGAGGCTGAGGTGAGGCCAGGGCCATCTGGGAGTGATGTGCGGACTCCAGAGTCTCCAGAAGCTGACAGTAGAGAGACAGAGGAACAGGAGGAGCCTGTTCCTAGTGCACACATGAGAAGAGTTGCCAGAAGGCAAGAGCAGCTAAAGCAAAGAGGACGACTTAGGAGTAAGACCAACAGATGATTGGCCCCTCCCATAAGGCTTAAAAGACCAGCAACAGCTCTTGGGCTCTTTGTCAGAAAACAACGTTGATAGACTTGCTCCTTGTCTTGCTGCATTTATTTCTTGTCGGCATCTTCTGCTTTTGAACTTTTGCCAAGAAAAGCCTTTGGCAGTTTGCCCTATTAGACCAAGGTTGGTGATAAGACTGAAGAATTGTGTTATGAAGAATATGTTTTGATTTAATTTGGACTACACTGAGAATGAGTTAATTCTCAGCTGTTCTAATAAAGTCTGTTTGTTTTTGAACTAATTGCGTCTATTTGGGCGTGGGTCACAACAGTCTTTTAGACTTTCAGCCTGATTTCCAGCAACTGAGGGAGTGGGTGCTTCTCTCCCAGAGCTCTAGAGTCCAATGACTGTACAATAATCCACACCAACAGGACTACTGCAGAGGTGGTATTCAGCTGGTTCAGACCAATTCGAACTGCAAGTGGGGTGGGCCTGCCCGCCCATCCGCCCTGGTGATATAGGATGCTATGTCACTGTGTTTTTGATGCTGCATGCATGAGTGGATGGCATGCACACACAATTTGCCATGTTGTTTGACATTGCATGCATGTGCGGATGAGTGAATTGCGGTGTTTTGTGATGCTGCATGTATTTCCAGTGCTGGGCAAACCGGTGGTAAAATTATGTGAAATCCACTGCTGGACTATTGTCTTTACAACTCTCCACAAGTCCTCTGCCCTTCAGTTTCTTCTCTTCCATTCTCTATCCATTTTTCATCCCAGCACAATAGAAGCTACACAAGTCTACTGAAAACCATATGTCACAAACCAATGATACAAGTCTACCCCTCCCCCCCAAAAAAAACACACACAAAAAATTCTAATTTGGCTCTAAACTTTTCAATCTTGTCTCAGTGGAAGACCCTTAAAGATTCCGTGAAATATTGGTCAGAAGTCACTTGAACATGCTTTTACTTTTTTCTTTCATGATTTTATTGCCTGCCTACTGTCCTCTTCAGGAAAAGAGAACCGTTCTTTAAAATTTCCTGCTGCTGAGCCTCCTTAAAAATACTGGTTTGCTTGAGGCAATATGAGAAGGCTAAAATGTGTCCAGCAGCTCTGTTGCTTAAGAGAAAGAAAAATAAAAGTCAAAGTGTAGCACTACACACCACTGCTTGGGAAAAGATATTCCCTAGAACATTGTAAAAGATGCTTCTGAAAAGATTCCTGTCAATAAAGCAGGATTTCTTTTTCGCCTTACTGATATCATTCTTATTCTTATTGCTCAATGTGCCCTGATGTTGCATTTACAAAAAGAGAGAGAGGGAGGAGAGATGGGGAGGTGTGTGTGTATGTGAGAGAGAGAGAGAAAGAGAGAGGGAGAGGGGAAAAGAGAGAGAGGAGAGGGAGGGGAAGAGAGAGAAGGAGGAGAGAGGGGGAGGTGTGTGTGTGAGAAAGAGAGAGGGAGAGGGGAAAAGAGAGAGAGGAGAGAGAGGGAAAAAGAGAGAGAGGGGGGAAGAGAGAGAAGGAGGAGAGAGGGGGAGGTGTGTGTGTGTGAGAGAGAGAGAGAGAGGGAGAGGGGAAAAGAGTGAGGAGAGAGAGGGAAAGAGAGAGAGAGGAGGGGGGAAAGAGTGAGAGATGGAGGGAAGGAGGGAGAAAGAGAGAGGGAGGTAGGAAGTAGGAAACTAATATTGTGGCATAGGAAATTTATCATTCCTTTTTGTGTTTGCTCAGAATCAATATTACATGGACAGAGTTAATGGATGAAAAGTTGTATTATCTTCAGAGAGTAACAGTTCTGGTCAAACAAAGGAATGGAGTATGCGATACAAGGACAAAAAGTGGAAAGATATATATCCTGCACATGTAAGGGAGCCATTCTGTGCTAAGTTTTTGTTATAAAAAAAAAAGTTCTCCCTCCCTCCCTCCCTCCCTCCCTCCCAGTGAGCCAGTGAATAGTAATTGTATGTTGGGCTTTTGATGACTTAGTTTTGAGATCCATGGGGATGATGTCCATAACTCCTGAGTTGCTCCAGATTCCATTTCGCAATGACAAATTGTCTCTAATGTGTATTGGTTTTAGAGACTCCATCACCAGTCCCATGGCTGAATGGTGCAATTCAAGCAGAGATATCACTAGTACAGTAGTAACTAATCAATTGTTCCCTTTAGCCCAACTTCAGCCATAGGATCTCACATTCAATTTTTCATGGTGAAGTGGTTCTGAAAGACTGGATAACAACTGTGACTCCCACAACCCATCCTGGATTTCCAGTTTGTGTCATGCTGGAAGCCAGGTTAGCATATTTTTTAAAGAAGAAAACACTACTCTGTGTATCCACTCAAATCTCAATTATACATGACATGTCGGCAGCCTCATCCGCAAGAAACTATTTTTATTCATATGGGCTATAGCAGAGGTGTCAAACTCAAGGCCTGCAGGCTGGATCAGGCCTGCGGGGTGCTTAGATCTGACCCATGGTGTCACCCTGGAAACAGCAAAGGACTGGCCCGTGGTGCCTCTGCCAGTGAAAATGGAGCTCAAGAAGCCCTCCCAGGCTCTGTTTTTGGCTGTGACCACCTCCTGCAGTCCTCTGTCAGTGAAAACGGAGCGTGGAGGGACTGCACGTGCAGCCCCCCCAGCTCCATATTTCGTATCCCTTAAGCCCAAATACTAATTTTTCAACAAATAAGTTTCCAAAAATGTGAAATATAAAGTGAATATTTAACTGAAAAAAATACTGCAACTTTTCAAGCAAATTTTCAGAACATCCAAGAAGTATGGGAAAAATATAAGTCACGGAATGACTGATTGGCTGATGTGAACTTTGCCCTTGAGTATAAAAAGAACAATGTGAAAGTTTAATTTAAAATTGACCAAAGAATTCCCAAGGAAATCAGATTGTGCTAGTGATCAGTTTTGAAAATGACAAATAGTCATATAGATGAAAACCAGACACAACTGATTAAATGAACTAATTTCCTATACACAATAGATAATAAGGACATTTCAAACTTGTTTATATTAAGAGAAAGAGCCCGGGGAGCCTGTGCAAAGCCCAACCCCCCAGCTCCATTTTCGTTGGGAGAGGGCTACAGGAAGCTATCACAGCTGAAAACAGAGTTCCTCCTGAGCTCCCTTTTCACTGGCAGAGGCTTGCAGGAGGCTGTCACAGCTGAAAACAGAATTCAGGAGCCTGTTTTTGCTGGCAGAGTGCTCGGGCCACCACAGACGCCCCCAACACAAATGACATCAAGCTGGCCATGCTCATCTTTGCTATGCCCACCTCATCCCCCTGAGGTCAAACACAGCCCTGATGTGGCCCTCAATGAAATCAAGTTTGACATCCCTGGGCTATAGTAACAGAACCTTGCAAGTCTACCTGTGGACTTAGAATGCCTTTAGAGTAGACTCGTGCCTTTAGCACAGGCAATGGCTCCTGCATACCTTTGTCAATGTCATCTTCCTTACTCTCTGCAAGGAACAGGTTCAGGTTCAGTTCTGGCAAGGCAGTGGCTTGGCATTCAAGGATCTGAGGATTTTTCCAGCTTTAGTTTTGGTTGGATTTCACTTCTTTAAACAGAATTCATGCACACTCTTGGAGTTCTCTGAGATAAGAGCTCTTGCTTAAATGCAAGTGGCAGGCTATGCGTAGGAATATTACGCTGATTAATCTTTGCACAGATTTATCTTATATGACGCCACCAAGATCAAATTTTTCTCACTGTTGTTTATGTTCTGGTCACTTCTCACTTGAATTACAGTAAAGTTCTCAAGATGGGCCTATCCTTGAAGACCACTTGGAAACTGCAGCTAATCTAGAAAGTGACAAAACAGATAGTTTTGCACCTCAGTGGACCTACTATATATATAGCATCTTTACTTTGGGAGCTGCACTGGTGACCATTGGTCAAGTGCAATTTAGAGTACTATTTGTCAGCTATAAAATCCTTCATTACTCAGACAAGGATATTTATGGAGTCGCCTGTCTCCAATTGACTTTACGTTTCCTGTAACATTGAGCAGAATGGACATGTTTTAAGTCCTGTCTTCGGATTCTGAAACTGTACCTTCTCTGTCTCTATTTCTGTCTTTTGGACCACCACTTTCATTCCAGACCACTAGTCTACAACTCTGCAGATTTAAGAAAAGAAAGAAAGAAAGAAAGAAAGAAAGAAAGAAAGAAAGAAAGAAAGGAAGGAAGGAAGGAAGGAAGGAAGGAAGGAAGGAAGGAAGGAAGGAAGGAAGAGAAAGGAAAGAAGAAAGGAAGATAGGAAGGAAGGAAGGAAGAAGGAAAGAGAGAGAGAGGAAGGAAGGAAGGAAGGAAGGAAGAAAGAAAGAAAGAAAGAAAGAAAGAAAGAAAGAAAGAAAGAAAGAAAGAAAGAAAGACTGCTCTTGCAAATCCTGTGGCAAATTTAAATTCTCCATGAATATTTGATCATTCTCTTTATTAACTAATGTGTTACAGTTGTCATTGTTATTGTTCTTTTGATTTTATGATGCATTTATAAAACTAGTCGATGCTACCTCGAGTCATTTATGATTTGTAAATAGAATCATCTAAATTTTAAAAATCGGATTAAATAACTCAGAATGATCTCAACAAAAAAAGTTTTTATATCTCTACGTTCATTTGTAAACTCTATTTTAGGCACTAGCTGAAAAATGCTTAATGGATTCCTCTCGGCTCTTTGTGTGCATTTGTGCATATTGTTTTATTTATTTATTTATTTATTTATTTATTTTTGTCACAACATCATACAAAAAGATTATATAGTATATAACCATGTAAACATATATAGGAAGAAGAAAAGAAAAACAATAGGACAGGAACGGTAGGCATGTTTGTGCGCTTATGCACGCCCCTTATGGTCCTCTTAGGAATGGGGTGAGGTCAATAGTAGAAAGTTTTTGGTTAAAGCTTTTAGGATTATGGGAAGAGACCACAGAGTCAGGTAAAGTATTCCAAGCACTGATGATTCTGTTACAGAAGTCATATTTTCTGCAATCTAGATTAAAGCGGTTAACATTAAGTTTAAATCTATTGGTTGCTCTTGTATTATTGCAATTAAAGCTGAAGTAGTCTTTGACAGGAAGGACATTACAATAGATGATTCTATGAGTTAAACTTAGGTCTTGTCGAAGGCGACGGAGTTCCAAGTTTTCTAAGCCTAGGATTTCAAGTCTGGTGGGATATTTTGTTGTTTTCAGAGGAACGGCGAACTCTTCTTGTAAAATATTTCTGGACACGTTCAATTGTATTGATGTCAGAGATGTGGTGAGGGTTCCAAACCGGTGAGCTGTATTCTAGAATTGGTCTAGCAAATGTTTTATATGCTCTGGTTAGTAGTGTGGTGTTTTTGGAAAAGAAGCTACGCAAAATTAGGTTTACAACTCTTAGAGCTTTTTTTGCTATGTAGTTGCAGTGGGCTTTGGCACTTAGATCATTTGACATGAAAACTCCAAGGTCTTTAACGGGATGGGGGTCGTCTGTAAGGTAATGTCCATCTAGTATGTACTTAGTTTTTGGGTTCTTTTTCCTATATGTAAGACTGAGCATTTGCTGGTTGAAATTTGGAGCTGCCAATTTTTAGACCAAGCGGTTAGATGGTCAAGGTCGTTTTGAATGATAGAAGTGTTGTCTGTGGTGTTAAATAGTTTGACATCGTCAGCAAAGAGAACACAATTACTTGAGATATGGTCACAAAGATCATTAATGTATAGAATAAAGAGTGTTGGTCCAAGGACGCTGCCTTGAGGAACGCCACTCTTGACAGGAACAGGATTTGATAAAGCATTGCCAATTTTGACCACTTGTTGTCTGTTAGACAGAAAAGCAGATATCCATTTGTGGAGGGGTCCTGAGATGCCATAGGATGTTAGTTTAAGGAGAAGTTTATCATGTACTACTGAGTCAAAAGCTTTGCAGAAGTCTATGTAGATTGCATCTATTGATTTGCCTTGATCTAGATTTGAAGTCCCTAATTAGTTAGCTTTGTACGCTTTCTTTCTCACCTTGCTTTCCCAGATATTATTTTCAGTGACTTTCACATAAAATGCACACATCTGGCGTTTGTTACTGTATTATTATTTTCAAAAAATGTTTGCTTCATGTATCATTGTCTCTGAAAAAGGTGACAAATGTCTTAATTACATATGACCACAGATGGTATTCAGCTGGATTGGATCGATTCAGACAAACCGGTAGCAGAAATCGTGGGTGGGCCTGCCCATCCACTCTGCCTCTTATGACGTCCTATTTAGGCACATTTTTGAGGCCGGGTGTATGCGTGGAAGGCGTGCACATGAGCAAAATGCATGCACAGAAGGCCGGACGCATGTGCAGAAGGCAGGCGTGTGCGCCAACCAGTAGCAACAAAATGTGAAACCCACCGCTGCATATGTCTTAAACCTTGTAAGTTCAGAAGCAGTTCAGAACGTGATGCTTATTTCAGCCGCCTGAGTAAAATGAAAACATTACTTTCTGGCTTTTCTTGTGGTGGCCACTAAAATTCCAAAATATGAATCTAATATTATGGAAACAGTTGCTCGGATAGAAAGCTAAACATTTATTAAGACTGTCTCTTTCCCAGAGATTTATTTTTCCAGAGAGGTCCTTGAGGCGACTGTATTAATATTAAATCAGAACCAGTCCTTTGACTTAAAATTCCACAGATCAAAATTAGGTCCCTGTATTCATTAATGTAGGGACGCAGTGGCTCAGTGGCTAAGATGCTGAGCTTGTCAATCGAAAGGTGGGAAGTTCAGCAGTTCGAATCCCTAGTGCTGCTGCATAACGGGGTGAGCTTCCGTTACTTGTCCCAGCTTCTGCCAACCTAGCAGTTCGAAAGCACATAAAAAATGCAAGTAGAAAAATAGGGACCACTTTTGGTAGGAAGGTAACAGCATTCCGTGCACCTTTGGCATTTTGTCATGCCGGCCACATGACCAGGGAGACATCTTCGGACAGTGCTGGCTCTTCGGCTTTGAAACGGAGATGAGCACTGCCCCCTAGAGTTGAGAACGACTAGCACATATGTGAGGGGAACCTTTACTTTTACCTTTTCATTAATGTTGTTTTTAAATGCATTGCACATTTTCCTCAAAAAGAAAGCAAAATAATCCTCATTTTTGACACTGTGACACTGAAGGAAAAAACCTGTTCTAAGTATCTTCAATTGAAACCTCAGATAATTGCTGAGTTTATATTTGCTAAGCTGTTTAGAAAAAAAATGAAAATAGCATTTTATGCGTGATATTCTGACATGACTGTTTTTAGAAAGTACATTTTGCACTGCAATTTTGCAGTGCAGAGCCCGAGAAATGCACATTTGTTACATCTGTATTAACTCCAAGTAATTTTCTCTATTCCTAATTAGAAATTGAGAGACTCAGAAATTCCAATCAGGACTTAGAAAGAAGTAATTCAACGGTCCACGTTTCTTTGGGTAGATGTTAGAATGGCCTCATTTAAATCAGTCTGAGGACATAAGAAACTTCAGATTTTCATTTAGTACTGATTTAGGTCTTAATGTTAATAGGATCTACGCTTATCATGATTAAATAATTATCATTCCACTGACCTGCATAACCATCTTCCTTGTGTTTTTTATTCTCTTGAGATTTTTCACTTTCTCTCTGTATTTTACCTGTGACAAAGGAGCAAATACTGTATCCTATTCCTGTTGGTTCAAGTCTGGAACATGTCAGTAGAGATTCTCAGTCATCCAGGTTATGGTTGCCCCAAAAGTGCTTTTTTCCAAAAACAGCCGGACTTTGTTTTTCATTGAAGATGTTTCGCTTATCATCCAAGAAGCTTCTTCAGTTCTTCCATCCTCCACCGCTCAATCAGAATGGAAGAAGCATCTTGGATGAGAAGCAAAATGTCTTCAAGGAAAAACAAAGTCCGGTTGCCATTTGAAAAAAAAAAAGTACCTTTAGGATAAGTCTGAAATATATGAATTGTTTTTCGTCAACTTCCTGACCTTCGGACCTTCCGCCGCGAGCTTAAGACACATCTATTCATTTGCGCAGGACTGGACTAGGATTTTAAATTTTTAAATGACTAAATTTTAGCTTTGGTTTTAAATTGGGTTTTATTATTTATATCTTATTTTAAATATTTGGCCTTTATAATAAGTTTTTTAGATGAATGTTTTATTTTGTATATTTGTGTGTTTTTATATGGCTGTACACCGCCCTGAGTCCTTAGGGAGATAGGGCGGTATAGAAATACGAATAAATAAATAAATAAATAAATAAATAAATATCCAATAGTTCAGGTTTCCAAATGAACCGTTCTATGAATTACAAACGAGATTATCATTTTTAGAACTAAAACTCAGGCTGCCGAAATTGCTGCTAGTCTAGAGCTGGTCTGGTCTACAGAATTTGTTCAAAAGTTACCAAATTGTTAAAATTTCAAATATTTTCAAATTTCTATTATTCTCTTTTGTAAAGCTGCATTTCATTGTAATATTTATAATAAATATTTTCTATCAGACTGCATATCAACACTCAGGTACAAGGCTGCAATTCTTATTTCCCCTTTTGGTGTTGGGATCCAAGGTTGAGAATTAATAACTCTCATAAGAATATTCAGAAAGATGTAACTTTATAAGAGAAATGATGTTTCAGAGTTTTAAAATAAATATTTCAATAAAAAAATCAATTAATTATAATGTTCTTCCCTTCAGCTAAAATGCAGTTCTCACAGCTAATTTTATTCCTGCTGTTTAGTCGCTGTTGTTTTTAGTGGCTGACAGAACCAACTACTTTTATATATTGCTCTTTTATGTTTTTGCTTTTAATTTTGAGTGAATTTTACTGCAGGTTGCCATGAGAGACTCTTCAGGAGGGTCACCAACAAGTGTTAGAAATATGTAATAAAAAAACTCAAATGCGTGGCTATTTCTTAATGGAGATCCTGCAGTTAGGTGCAAATTGATTTTCAGCACTAGAAATGTTTCAAAGTTGGAATAAAAGTCATCTTGTATATATCACTCTGCTATGCACAGTTGTTCCATATACTGAAATAATGGTTATTTATTTATTTTTTTTAATCCGTGAAATGAGATTGGGCAGCAAGCGTATGTCTCTTTCATATAGTCTTGCTTAATATTGTAACCACTGAAACTAGCAGGAGAAAAGTTGTAGACCAGGAAAGTCAAAAAGAATTTGTCAGGAGTATATTCATCAACTGGAATAGGACAAGGTCAGCCAATGGGGGCTGTTTGCTGATTCAGACAGCAAGGAGCCTTTAACTTTTCTGTATATAAGCTTGAGGGGACTCTCTTCTCCTTCCTCCATTTTGCCTCCTCCATTTTGTGGTTTAACTTTTCTGTATATAAGCTTGAGGGGAATAGCTTCTCCTTCCTCCATTTTGCCTCCTCCATTTTGCCTTCTCCATTTTGTGCTATGTTTGTACTTGCTATTTCTCTTCTCTAAAATGTGGAAAAATCTACAAGGATATTTGTATACCTTACGTATACAAATATAAATAACAATAGTTATTTATATAAAGACATTTGAATCCTGCTTAATAGTCTGCTTGTGTGTGCTGCAAACTCTGACAGTCTTGATATGCAAGATATGCTCATTTCTTTGAACTGGCTGGTTTGGGAAACAGTAAAAGCAAAACCAACAAAGCCAGTTTCTTCTTTGTCCCTTTCAAAAAAAAAAATAGTGTTAAATGTGGCAGCTGGTTAATTATGATATAACTTAATGCCACCTAGACGTTCACTGGCATGTCAATATTGGCAAAAGTCAGGACAATTCTAGTTAGTAAACACCAGTTAGGAATTTCAAAGGCTGCACTTTATTTTATTTATTTATTTATTTATTTATTTATTTAATTTTGTCATAAACAAATATATGAGGAGAAACAAGGAAGTATAAGCATATATATATATATATATATATGGAAAGAAACAAAAGGACAGGAAGGGTAGGCACGTTTGTGCTCTTATGCACGCCCCTTAGAGTCCTCTTAGGAATGGGGTGAGGTCAACAGTGGATAGATTTTGTTTAAAGTTTTTGGGGTTATGAGAAGAGACCACGGAGTCAGGTAATGCATTCCAAGCACAGATAATTCTGTTACAGAAATCATATTTTCGGCAATCCAAACCGGAGAGGTTGACATTAAGTTTAAATCTATTGGTAGCTCTTATGTTATTGTAGTTGAAACTGAAGTAGTCATTGGCAGGAAGGACGTTACAACGGACGATTCTATGAGCTAAAACCAGGTCCTGTCGAAGGCGACAGAGTTCTAAGTTTTCTAACCCCAGGATTTCAAGTCTGGTGGAATAAGGTTACCACAAATAAGATTACCACTTAAATTTATAAATAAATAAAATAAAAAAATAAAAAAAATAAAAATAAATTACCACTTAAATAAGTTACCACTTAAATAAGATTACCACTTAAATTTATAAATAAATAAAATAAAAATAAATAAAAATAAATAAAAATAAATTACCACTTAAATAAGTTACCACTTAAATAAGATTACCACTAAACCTCACTTGAAGTGAGGTTTAGTGATAATCTAGTCAAAAGATTATTAGGGGGCTAAAACATATGAAGGATGGTTGCAGGAATTGGAAATGCTTAGTTTAATGAAAAGAAGGACTAGAGGAGACATGATAGCAGTGTTCCAATATCTGAGGGACTGCCACTAAGAAGAGGGAGTCAAGCTATTCTCCAAAGCACCAGAAGGCAAGATAAGAAACAATGGATGGAAACTAATCAAGGAGCAATTCAACCTAGAACTAAAGAGAATTTTTATGACATTTAGAACAGCTTACCTTTAGAAGTTGTGGGTGCTCCATCATCACAGGCTTTTAAGAAAATACTACACATTCACTTGTCTGGAATGGTATATGGTCTCATGCTTGATCAGAGGGTTGGAATAGAAGACTTCCAGGGTGCCTTCCAACTTTGTTATTCTATTCTGAATCTTCAGATGAACACAGACATCATGGTAACAGAGAATCAATGCACAGAGGGCCAATGCTTCATAGAAGAATGAAAAGTTTGAATTCAACCCAGTTCCTTTCTAGACCGCAGCTTTCTGTGAGTAAATTCTGCAGGAAATTGCTTATGAATTGAGTGGCTGGAAGATGTGGGATTCCATCTACATTCATAGCTATGGCACATTACAACCTGCTGAGGACTCTCCCCCTGCCTCCCTCTCTCTTCCTAGCTGATAGATTGAAAATTATTTTACAGACATTATTCATCAAAATCAGTATTGCATTTTGACATAAAGTGACTTAAAAATTAAAAGATGATGTTATAACTGTGCTGGATATTCTAGAATAGTTTACAATAGTTTTAAAGCAAATTTAGAATAGCAAATTTTAGATTAGCCTGTTAAAGAACAGCATAATGAAAAACATCTTGCCCTGTTTTTTTTTAGAGAAAACTTTTCATAATTTTAATTTTTTATTTTAAATTTTGGAAGGTAAGAACATTGAGATAATTTTATAAAATAGATAAAATTAACATATACTTCTCAGAAGAAACAGGTACCATATTTTTGGAGTATAAAATGAACCTTTTTCCCCAAAAAAAGAGGGTGAAAATCTGGGTGCGTCTTATACTCTGAATGTAGCCTGCCCAGCTTCTCAAATGGAGGTTTCAGAGGCTGCAAAAAGCATCAGAAGCGAAGCTTCAGAAAAGAAGCCCCCAAACAGGAGGCTTTCAGAGACAGAAAAAAGTTTTGGTTTTTTTTCTGAAACAGATTTTCAGAAGTTTCATAGGCAGAAAAAAAAAAAAAAGCAAGGCACAGAGCTCACAACCAAGGAACCTTCTGCTAAAATTCACCTCTGAGAACAGCTGATTGGGGGTATTCCGGGAGGCCGATCCACCTGCCAATCAGCTTTTTTCTTATTTTCCTCTCCAAAAACTAAGGTGCGTCTTATACTCTGAAAAATACGGTATGTCAGGGTTCCAAGTATCTGACCTGAACTGACCAGAGCCATCTTGGAACTTTCAGTGTTGCAAAGTAACAAGTATTCGTTTATGGAGATTTTAACTAAATCATGTAAAACACAAAAAGGAATAAGACAGGATTGTCCATTGTCTCTTTTTCTGTTTATTTTAATTCTAGAAATGTATTTACATACATATACATATATATACACACACACAGATACACAGTGTGATTTTAGTGTACAATTATTACAGATATCCAAAGTAGATAAATTAACACTGTGTGACTAAACTTGAAACAGAATTATGTACAAATGGTAAGCATGTTATTAAAGTGTATAAACGTTTATTGAAATTTGAAACAGAACAAGCGAAAGAATGTATGAAAGAATGGCCCAAAAACTTTGGCTATAGTATACAAAATGTGCAGTTGAAAGGACAGAAATTTATATTATGTTATAATCTTAAAGAGAACATTTATAATATATGTATCATTGGAATACAGAAAAACTCTCTAGAATCTGCAGAGGTATTTCAAATTCATGTTGAAAATGCAACCCCCAACATGGGACATTGTATTATGAGAATAGAATAGAATAGAATAGAATAGAATAGAATAGAATAGAATAGAATAGAATAGAATAGAATAGAATTTTTATTGGCCAAGTGTGATTGGACACACAAGGAATTTGTCTTGGTGCATATGCTCTCAGTGTACATAAAAGAAAAGATACGTTCATAAAGGTACAACATTTACAACACAATTGATGGTCAATATATCAATATAAATCATAAGGATTGCCAGCAACAAGTTATAATCATACAGTCATAAGTGGAAAGAGATTGGTGATGGGAACTATGAGACGATTAATAGTAGTGCAGATTCAGTAAATAGTCTGACAGTGTTGATGGAATTATTTGTTTAGCAGAGTGATGGCCTTCAGGAAGAAACTGTTCTTGTGTCTAGTTGTTCTGTTGTGCAGTGCTCTATAGCGTCGTTTTGAGGGTAGGAGTTGAAACAGTTTATGTCCAGGATGCGAGGGATCTGCAAATATTTTCACGGCCCTCTTCTTGATTCGTGCAGTATACAGGTCCTCAATGGAAAATAAACATGTGAAAATTTAGAAAATTTTGGAGTCAAATTTGGGATTCAATGAGAAGCAAAACATCTTCAAAGAAAAACCTGAAAGACCAGTTGCCTCTTGAAAAAAAAGCATCTTGGGATTCAATTACATATAATAATACAGGATTTTTTAAAAAAATATTAATGTATAATTGCAACCAGAGAGTTTTGTTTTGGGACTGATGACTAAACACTTAGAAAAAAAGCAAAGACATTTACTTTTGTATATGACAACTCCAGCAAGATTATTATATACATAAAGATGGAAAGCTGAGACTTTATCCACAATAGAAAGATGGATGGTGAAAACGATGGAACTTACTGAGATGGCCAAATTTTTTTAAAAATATGTTTTAATTAGAGATAGGAGATTTTCAAAATTTAATGATGATTGGAAGCTCTTATTGCCTTTTTGTGTGAAACAGAAAAAAAAATGAAATTAAGATGTAAGCTTTAATCATGTTTTAATGATTAGAAAAATATAGATATTATTATTATAAAAATATATATTTTGCCTTTCTTTTCTGAACTTTTAGCTTTGTTCTTTTCTCATTTCATTCTTTTTTCTTCTGTCTTTGTTCAAAATATTAGTTCTTGTTAGTATATACTGCAAATATGTGTAATCTTCAAAGGTTGCCAGCAGAAGAGTCTGGATAAAGACAATGGTAACTATGCTTAGAATAGAATAACAGAGTTGGAAGGGACCTTGGAGGTTTTCTAGTCCAACCCCCTGCTTAGGCAGGAAACCCTATACCATTTCAGACAAATGGTTATCCAATCTCTTCTTAAAAAGCTCCCATGTTGGAGCATTTACAACTTCTGAAGGCAGGTTGGTCCACTGATTAATTGTTCTAACTGTCAGTAAATTTCTCCTTAATATAAATATCTCTTTCAATTTTGGGGAAATGTCATTTCCTTCAGATAGCTGTTCTGTGATAGCAATCACACAAGTAGATTGTTTCCAGAACAATGTGTCTTCAATTTCATCTTTTTAGCTATCCTAAACAGATAGCTAAAATTCATTCATTGATGTCATAGTGGAAAGTATATAATTTGGTGATGGCCATCTTATTCCTTCACATTTTTCAACCCTTATAGATTTCTCAAGGAGACTGAGTGGCCCACATAATGTATTCAAAATATTATAGCCAGTGTCTGGTCATTAAAACTTGGAGTAAGAATGAATTTTGATTTGTTTTTGTATTGGAGTAATGTTCTGTGTTGTACTATCCATAATTCATAATAAAATGAATGCAAAGTTATATAGAATTCTGAGATAGCCGCCAAATCATAAATTGCATTAGCTTAGGACATCTTGACAATGAGTGTGATATATATTTAGGAAGTTTTTTATGTGAGAAGATCTTAAACTTGTATTCCTAACTCTCTCAAGTTCTGAATTGTCCCAGTTACACAGACTTCACTTTTCTTTAAGCACATAAGGATTTTTATTAAGATTTTGGGGAGCTGTGTTAATAAAATTCCAGACAATTTTCTCTTGGTAAGCCTCTTGGTCTGTCTATACTCAACTATAAGCAATTAGGTAAGAGAGTTGTTAATGCCTGGAATGCACTACCTGACTCTGTGGTCTCTTCCCAAAATCCCCAAAACTTTAACCAAAGACTATCTACTGTTGACCTCACCCCATTCCTAACAGGTCTCTAAGGGGCGTGCATAAGAGCACCAGCATGCCTACTGTTCCTGTCCTAATGTTCCCTTTGATTGTATCCAATTCGTATGGCTATTTCATGCTTATACTTATATATACTGTTGTGTTTGACAAATAAATAAATTAATTAATTAATTAATTAATTAATTAATTAAATAAAATCAAGTTATTGAACAATTTCCAGAATAAATTCAGATTTTTATGAACCTGGTGGATTTGGATGGAAGATACCTGGTTCAAGAGCTTATTTAACCATGGAACATACATGGTGACTTGGTCACACTTTATCAACACCTCTAATTGCACAGTACTGATAGAGAAATATAATTAGGGGAGATTTCAGGTTAAATTACACTACAGAAATGCAATGGATAACAAAAAATATGCCTTTTAAAGCTTCCAAGGAATCTTGACTTCTTTACCAAAATTCCTTCCATTTCCTACTTTATACTTAAACTTCAGAGGGACGCGGTGGCTCAGGGACTAGGACGTTGAGCTTGTCGATCGAAAGGTCAGCAGCTCAGCAGTTCAAATCCCGAGTACTGCCGTGTAACAGGGTGAGCTCCCGTTACTTGTCCCAGCTTCTACCAACCTAGCAGTTTCGAAAGCACATAAAAATGCAAGTAGAAAAAATAGGGACCACCTTTGGTGGGAAGGTAACAGCTTTCCGTGCACCTTTGGTGTTGAGTCATGCCGGCCATATGACCACGGAGACGTCTTCAGACAGCGCTGGCTCTTCGGCTTTGAAACGGAGATGAGCACCGCCCCCTAGAGTCAGCAACAACTAGCATGTATGTGCGAGGGGAACCTTTACCTTTACTTAAACTTCATACTTAAGTATGAATCAGGAGTATGTTGTAGCTGCCGAAACAACCAACCGTCCTAGGTTGCATTAACAGAAGAAGAGTTCAAAAGATTAGTCCTACTATGTACAGCTTTGGTAAGACCACACTTGGAATACTGGTCATCATCTTACCCAAAAAAAAAAGAGTGCAGAAAAGTGTTCTGGGGCTAAAGCATATGAAGAATTGGGTATGTCCAATTTAATAAAATTTAATAAAAAGAAGGGTGGCATGATAACAGCATTCCAATATTTGAAGGATTGCGACAAAGAAGGAGGATCAATCTATTCTCCAAAAGAGCCTGAAGGCAAGACAAGAAGTAACGGATGGAAACTTATCAACCATCGATCCAATCTACTGTAGAACTATGGAGAAATTTCCTAAGAGTTTGAGAATGGTTAATCAGTGGAACAGCTTGCCTCCAGAAGTTGTGGGTGCTACATCACTGGAGATTTTAAAAAGAAATTGGACAACCATTTTTTTGGAATGTTATAGGGCTTCCTGCTTGCACAATGGGTTGGACTAGAAAACTTCCAAGGTCCCTTCCAACTCTGTCATTCTGTATTCTATAGTCCAGGGGTCACCAACCTTTCAGACCTCAGGGACCACTAAATTCATAATTTTAAATCCTGCGGACCACTAATATGATCTGCCTAATGACTGGCTTAGTAGGCATGGCTATGTGGTCATGTGATTGGGTGATTGTGGTCAACTCAATGTCACTCACATTGAGGGGCACACTTGCCGGCCTCTACTCACTCCTCTCCTTCCAGCCCCTCCTCGCCTGCCAGCCAAGACTCCTTAGTGCCCCAACAAGAAGCAGTTGTTGGAGCTAAGCAGCCACCATGAGAAAATATTGGCAAAATGGCTCAGTTCAAATTGGATCTGACAGAGAAGGAGGCTCAGTAGAAGCACCTCACTGAGGACTAGGAACATAGACTTTCCAAGTAGAGGAAAGACCTACAGTGGTGCAAGGCCAGGTACTGGCACCTGGAGGCTCAGCGAGCTGAGATGGTCAGCCAGTTCCAGGCCATGACGCAGTCCCTTCGCCACCAGCAGCACTTCCCTCCAGAGTTCGCCCAAAGCCCCATACCAGGAGACTGAAGCAGACCACAAGTTGGAATTTATGCCCACCTCCAACCCACACCAAAAGACCCCAAAGGGAGAGACTCTGGATCAACCCAAACATTCATTGCACATATCTGGCCCAGGGTCTGTAGTTTGAGGACCCCCAATTTAGTGCAATATAAAAAATGCAAATAATATTTCTGTGGACCACCAAAATTTTCTCAAAGACCAGCAGTGGTTCACGGACCACCAGTTGGTGACCGCTGCTATAATCTATTTCTTATCATGAGCAGAGAAGCACAATACAGTACCCAGATAAGGAGAATGATGCCCAGCTTTGACACATCACATTATATATTTGAGAATGTCAGGCTGAGAGAAGGTTAAGAGGAGGAGGAGGAGGAGGAGGAGGAGGAGGAGGAGGAGGAGAAGAAAGAAGAAGAAGAAGAAGAAGAAGAAGAAGAAGAAGAAGAAGAAGAAGAAGAAGAAGAAGAAGAAGAAGAAGAAGAAGAAGAAGAAGAAGAAGAAGAAGAAGAAATCACATTTTTATTTTGCTTTTTATGACTTTTAAAGGCAATGATACTTAACATTTATTTTTCTTACTATTACTTTGGAAGATTATCTACTTCAGTGATAGGATTTATGGACAATTAAAGAACAACAAAGTAGCAAATTATTTTCAGTAATGATGTGACATCACAGAACATTTTTATTTATTTGCTCAACATCTTAGGCTATTTAAAGACATGGTGTTATGTCAGGTGAGGATCAGATCCTATTATTATAAAGCAAAAAAAAAAAGATCAAAGATAACATCAAAGATAAAAACTACTGCTTTCAATGTTTCTAACTGTAGAATATGCAAATATTTATTTTTTTCCTGTCTTAGTAGCAAGAGTAGGTGCTTGGCAACAGATAATACAACATCATTAGACTGGCTATTTAATCCCAGATTAGAATTGAGTTGCATAGCCAAACAAAAATTAACCGTTTGTTACTTTCCCTTATGTATTCCCTCAATACATAAATATACGTATTGATAAGTAAAATATTCTTCAGTCATTAAGAACAAAAAAAGGTAAAATCAGGATATTTTCGTAATATTTATTTATCGCAAAAATGTGCCAACTTTTTTTGGCCCAAGGGCACAAAAAAAAAAAAAAAGGAAATCTGCACAACATGATTTTTCTTAAATAAATACTGAAAGTCCCTGACATTGGTGACAAGATACAGCTAGTCAAGTCATACAGCCATATACTAAAAAGTTCCATCCTAATCTATAAAAGAGAAAGTTTTGGTTCTCCATCCCGACATCACTTTTAAGTTGGAATGCGTTTAGAAAGTCCCTTCTCACCTTTCAAAATTTCCTTGTATTAAGTTAACTACAGAGGTTTTCATTCAGAGTTGTCTTATTTTGACTCACCTCCCCTCTGTTGTTCCCTTTACAAAGAAAATCAGACAAGAGACATTGATCTTATTTTAAACAAATATCCAGGCACAATACCTATTTATTGTGTCCTCTACCTGAGCAGGACTGTGATACGTTTTCCCAGGTTGTGCAATTTTGTGCCTCATTTTTTTCCCTGTGATTGAAGATAATCGTCATCCCTATGATTGAGGATTAGTGCTATTCTTGGTGACTATCACTATTATTATTATTATTTTTATTTGAATTTATATCCTGCCATTCTTCGAAGACTCAGGGCGGCTTACACAGTGTTAAGCAATAGTCTTCATCCATTTGTATATTATATACAAAGTCAACTTTTATTGCCCCCAACAATCTGGGTCTTCATTTCACCTACCTTATAAAGGATGGAAGGCTGAGTCAACCTTGGGCCTGGTGGGACTTGAACTTGCAGTAATTGCAAGCAGCTGTGTTAATAACAGACAGACTTAGTCCGTTGAGCCACTAGAGGTTTTTTTTTAATTATATAAATATTTATATTTTTTATTATATAAATATTCTAATGTTATTTTGTTATATTTTTTGTCTACTTTTTACTCTCATCTATAATTTGAGATGTAAGTGTTTCTTTGTAGTGTTTTTGTATCTAAAGGCCATAATAAAGGTTTGTTGCGGTTGTTGATGCATTAGACAATTTCCTTCCCACTGTGGTTAACAGGCTTGACAACCTTTCTTTTTTTCTTTTAACAAATCAGCAGGAATGGAGATGACACAGAAAGCCCATGCTGACACTCTGCTGCAGATGAGTTCTCTAACCCTTGGAAGACAATTGATTTACTCTTATTATGTTGGACATGAAATGGTCTTTCTTTCATGCAGATGGTAGATAGGTAGGTAGGTAGGTAGGTAGGTAGGTAGGTAGGTAGGTAGATAGATAGATAGATAGATAGATAGATAGATAGATAGATAGATAGATAGATAGATAGATAGATAGATAGATAGATAGATAGATAGATAGATATGGATGGGTAGATCGATAGATGGTAGATAGGGTAGGTAGGTAGGTAGATAGGTAGATAGATGAGATAGATAGATAGACAGATAGATGATAGATAGATAGATGATAGACAGATATGGATGGGCAGATAGATGATAGATGGATAGATAGATAGATGGATGGTAGATAGGCAGGTAGGTGGGCAGGCAGGCAGATAGATAGATAGATAGATAGATAGATAGATAGATAGATAGATGACAGATAGATAGATATGGATGGGTAGATAGACAGATAGATGGTAGATAGGCAGGCAGGTAGGCAGGTGGGCAGGCAGGCAGGCAGGCAGGTGGGCAGGCAGGTAGATAGATAGATGACAGATAGATAGATAGATAGATGATGGATGGGTAGATAGATAGATGGTAGATAGGCAGGCAGGTGGGTGGGCAGGTGGGTAGGCAGGCAGGTGGGTAGATAGATGAATGGATAGATAGATAGATGGATGGTAGATAGATAGATAGATAGATGACAGATATGGATGGGTAGATAGATAGATGGTAGATGGCAGGCAGGCAGGCAGGCAGGCAGGTAGGCAGGCAGGCAGGCAGATAGATAGATAGACAGATAGATAGATAGATAGATAGATAGATAGATAGATATGGATGGGTAGATAGATAGATGGTAGATAGGTAGGTAGGTAGGTAGGTAGGTAGGTAGGTAGGTAGGTAGATAGATAGATAGATAGATAGATAGATAGATAGATAGATAGATAGATATGGATGGGTAGATAGATAGATGGTAGATAGGTAGGTAGGTAGGTAGGTAGGTAGGTAGGTAGGTAGATAGATAGATAGATAGATAGATAGATAGATAGATAGATAGATAGATAGATAGATATGGATGGGTAGATAGATAGATGGTAGATAGGTAGGTAGGTAGGTAGGTAGGTAGGTAGGTAGGTAGGTAGGTAGGTAGATAGATAGATAGATAGATAGATAGATAGATAGATAGATAGATAGATAGATAGATAGATGAGAAAGAGAGAGAGAGAGAGAGAGAGAGAGAGAGAGAGAGAGAGAGAGAGAGAAAGCAGGACACTTGTTTCCTATTTCAATCATTCTATTACACATGATTGCAAACTTTCAATAAAGTCATAAGCTGCAAGGTGCATTTTTCCTTCAATATTTCCTAGCATTTGATAACTGATAGCATAGCGTAGCATTGCGTAGCATAGCATTGTGTAGCGTAGCGTAGCATAGTGTAGCATAAAGTAGCAGAGCAGAACAACAAAGTTGGAAGGGACCTTGGAGGTCCTCTTGTCCAACCCCTTGCTCAAGCAGGAGACCCTAAACCATTCCAGACAACTGGCTGTCCAGCGATGTGGAACCCACAGCCATTTCACTGATTAATTGTTCTCACTGTTAGAAAGTTTCTTCTTAATTCTAGGTTGCTTCTCTCCTTGATTAGCTTCCATCCATTGCTTCTTGTTTTGCCTTCTGTTATTTTGGAACCCAAACCAGACTTTTTTGTCACAGCCACTCAGATATTGGAACACTGCTATGATGACATCCCTAATCCTTTTCTTTTTTTTCTTTTTTAAAATTTTTATTTATTTATAAAACAACACAATACGGCAAACACAAAACATATTCCCTTTTTACAACAGTTTCATAACGGACCTGTTGCCTTTTTAGATGGTGTAAAAAATTAAGACAGGGTCTTATTTTTGTGGAAAGATGGGTAGTAATAACAAAATGTATCTTCAGCATTATATTTATCAGTGTCTTGTTGTAATTTATTATTAATGTTTTATAGCAACTATGGAATTTTTTTATTCCAGTGATTAGAGTCTTTACATTCTTTGTAATAAATGGGTTGAAGGGTGCACCTTTTTATCAGTCTTTACAAGGTTCCAGGGTATGCAAAAATGCTGCTGCTTGAAATCAAAGTAACACATGATTAAATCAGAACCAACATTAAATTTCAGCAAGTATGGTGTATCTGATATTTATGAGAACCTGTCAAATAGTGTATGGACATTACATTTTTTTCCCCTGCAACTTTGGGAAACTCTACAAAGAAGACAGCTCTCCGCCTCCATCACCACCAGTTAAAAAGAAAAGGAAAAAGAACAATCGCTCAAAACCTCTGCTTTCAATACTTTTGATTTCATGGTTTCTTAGCTTCATGAATATCAAATACTAGTTTCAGTGAAGTCATCTAAGAAGCACTAATTATTCTCCAAAACACAGATTTTTTTTATATATATACTATGCAGTCCATTTAAAAATGTCTTTTCCCCAATGGTCCTTCATATACTTTATAATGCAGGTGATTTAGGCTTTAAATAACTATGTAAATTAGTCATCAAGGCTTTGTTGAAAGGAAGTTAAGTGTATAGCCTGCCACAGTCTTACTTTAAATGCATACATAAGAACAGCTGTGCAAACCCTGGAAAAAAGCAACATTTTTTACAGATATCATTGGCAGCTACAAAAGTGAAATTGAGTTGAATTTGAAGGCACTGGCAGACTTTTAAATAACCTAAGAAGCTGAATTTCAACTAAAGTGTCTCATTAGATGATGTGTTTGAAAGCTCGAACTCTTTTTTTTTTTTAAAGTGGGGTTTTTACAATTTTTTAAAAAGAGCAGAGATAAGGCTCAGAAAACTGTGCATGACATGGAGTTCAATAATAATGCAAAAACATACATTTGTTTATTGTATCTCAGATAATGCTTATCTAGATAAAAATGCCCATTGTAGTTGTCACTCTGAGCACACAGGTGTCAAAAGAGGAGTCTTGATTTGGTTGCATAATCTCCAAATATAAAATAATAACAATGTTTTTAAAATGTTATATAATTTTTTAAAAAGTGAACTACCCCATGCTAGAATTTTTTTCTGTAGTTTTTTTTTAACATTCCACTTTTGTGGAAAACATATTTTCAACAAAGAAATTTTTGATGAAATGCGGATTAGTGAAGTGTAGAATGTGTATTCTGAGGTGACTGACAGAGGACAGAGATGACTGACAGATGTAAAAGGCCTTTCTTCTGATGTACTATCCAGCAGATCTCAGTTTCTTTCTTCAAAAAAGAATATGTAATCATAATCCACTTTCCATATTGGACCTTGGTGGCATTGTTGCCTTGTATTTTTCCCCTTTCTACTCCAAATTCTTGGTTGTGAAGTAGATTATTTTCAATTTCAAAACTCTTACAATTTTAAAAGACACAATAAGAACAACTTGAACATAATTGAAATGAGGAGGAAATGTTCCTTTACATGCACTTGAGATTTCAAAGAGGTAAATTAACTCTTAAATAATTTGCTCTATGCAGGATACTGGCGTATGAAAGTTTAATTTTTGTTCCTTTGTAACATAGCAGAGTTATACTCTCAATAAAAGCATATTTCATTTTTCCGCTGTTTCTTCTTTCCTCCTCCTCCTCGTCCCCCCTCCTCCTCGTCCCCCTCTCCCTCCTCCTCTTGCTCCATCATATGTTTTTTTTAGATGGAGCCACAGTGAGATGCGATAGAACCATACAGAGTGGAAAATCCATGTTTGTTTGGGCAGCATAAAAAAAGGATCTAATAATGTCACTTACTATATTATGGATTTTTATTCTTGCTTCTGTTGAATTAAATAAACTATCATCTATGAGAAATTTATCAATACACTATCATCATTAACATCTTCTTTTAAAGACCCCATAATCCCTTGTCGGGTGAAGTCTGGGCAACTGAATGGAGCTAGCAGAGTGGTTAATGGCCGGATGGCCTTCCTGTTGCCAATGCAGAGTTTTGTTCACAAGATATATTCTCAGTGTGCCCAGACAGAGAAATATTTGCCTCTACCTAGGATTGAACTCACAGCCTCCTGATTGTGAGATGAGAACTCCACCTCTAGGCCACCACACCATTCCTATTTATCAATATTTATATTTATTTATCAGTACTTGGCTAACAATATGTCCAATTTCTATGCCAAACATATCGGACATCAAACATTGCAGTACTGAAGGGGAAACTTCTAATGAAAACAAAAATGATTAAGTGGCTCAACAAAAGTCCTCTTCAGACATATGTTTATATCAAAAGCAAGTAGGGACAAGAGGAGACAATTCTGCCCTACTAACACTGTCCTTTACATGTATGGGAAACATTTCTGTTGTGAACCTCTTCTACCTTCAGTGGTTGGCTGTGCAATTAAGAATAACAGTTATCCAGAATCTGTAAATGGAAGAATTGCTCCATTCCGGATAGTTACCTTACACTCAACCTGAAATTTCTATGGAAAAACAATTAAAGATAAGCCACAGACCTCCAATTCCTCTTTTACTCAAGCAGACATATATAATGCTGCTGTTGTAGCTGCTGAGAGCTATAACACCTTGGTGTAACATTTGGTATATACATCCCTGGGTTATCATGCACATGTATGTGTGTGCTTGAGGCAGTGTCATCATGGGTAAAATAGCAAGCTTTCTTCCAAAGAAAATTTTTCTAAAATATTTGGAAAAGCTTTCTTTCTTTCTTTTTTTTTGAGGAGGGGGGGTTGGGTTAAAAAGCAGGAATAAATAATTTGTATTTCTTCTACTACTAAATGTATTTAGAATAGAATAGAATAGAATAGAATAGAATAGAATTCTTTATTGGCCAAGTGTGACTGGACACACAAGGAATTTGTCTTGGTGCATATGCTCTCAGTGTACATAAAAGTAAAGATACATTCATCAAGAATCATAAGGTACAGCACTTAATGATAGTCATAGGGTACAAATAAGCAATCAAATCCTATTAGGAAACAGACAATATAAATCGTAAGGATACCAGCAACAAAGATACAGTCATACAGTCATAAGTGGAAGGAGATGGGTGATGGGAAAATTAATAATAGTGCAGACTTAGTAAATAGTTTGACAGTGTTGAGGGAATTATTTGTTTATCATTTAGACATTAAAAAATGCTATTTTTCTATAAGGTTCTCATGCAAACAAAATTGATCTGCAAAATAATGTTATTTACGCTGCATTGCATTAACCCCCGACATTTTTTTCTTCTTCTCGCCATTGGGGACATCTGCAAAATGTTCTGGCTTCAAGATCCTTATGATGAATCTTCTGAGGCCTGGAGCAAAGTCCCCTGTGTTTAGAGTGTCTTTTCCCCCGCCCCCCTTGTTTACTAGAACATTTCATTAAACATTTCATTAAGCATTTCAAATGTTCTGACATCCTGTGATATGTTTGGGTTTGCTTTTAATTCTTCCAAACAATGGAGACTTGAAGAGCGTATTAGTTAATAAAACAGCAGGCACAGGTGTCTGTCTCTGCTGATGCTGGTGGCTGGAATTACTTCAGTTAAGGAAGCTGGAGAAGAGGGGAAGATGGAGAATCAGTAAGACTGAAAAAGAATAAAGAAGGAAACATGTTGGGTTGCTTCGCCTTGAAGACAGAAAGAATTTAGAGAACTAGGATGAAAACAGAGTCTAAGGTTCACTAGTGGAGCAACAGTTGTCCTGGATAGACAACCCATTCTTCATTGTTTCCTTAAATGGAAAAGTTAACAATTTGTATCCCCTTAATTAATCACATTTTCATACCTCACTCATGCCTCAAAAGTCCCCATCCTTCTTAATTTGGCAGAAATGGGAACTGAGCTAGCTGGTATAATTGTTATATACTTATACTGTAGTAAACATTTGTATAGTGCAGTGATGGTGAACCTTTTTCGGCACCAAGTGTCCAAACTGGAATCTGCATGCATGTGGGCACATGCACACACACTGCAATGCTGGAAACCCGAAGACCAGCTGGCCAGCACATGCATGACTGTGTTTAGGCTGGTTTGGGGGCCATTTTTGGCTCAAAATATGGCCCAAAAATGGCCTGAAAAACAGCCTGAGAATGGCCTGGAAAATGACCTGGAAAATAGCCCTATAAACAGCCTGTTTCTTTGCTGGTTTTGGTCATTTTTCAGGCTGTTTTCCAGCACTCCAGTGACTATGAAGACCCGCTGGTTAGCGCACATATATGTGCCCAAAACCAGAAGAGTAGCTGGCGATGGTGCAGATGCCGACAGAGAGATCTCTGTGTGATACCTCTGGCATGCGTGCCATAGGTTCCCCATCATGCGTATAGTGTGTTGGCACTGAGAATGATTGAAGACTAGATGTTTCTCTCATTCTCTGGACCATAAATAGCCATGCCCCATCCTACCTTCTCAACTGACCCCATAAAATGATCTTTGTCCAAATAAAATGAAGAGAGATCTTGTGTAAGTCACCATGAGTTTTTGGAGTCAAGGTAGGTTATAAATTAAAGGAGAAAGGTTGTTCCTAGTCACTGTTTTACTTGTCTTAGATGAAATGCACTGACTTTGAAGCCATATAACTTGTCATTGGCAGTGGCTGTCCATAGTTGTCAGACACATAGCAAATTAAAAAATTAAATTAAATTATTAAATATAAAAGCTGCTTTTCTATTGCATATTTGTTGGGCCTTCCTTCCTTTCTTCCTATCTCTCTCTCTCTCCTTCCTTCCTTCCTTCCTTCCTCCCTCCCTCCCTCCCTCCCTCCCTCCTTTCTTTCTTTCTTTCTTTCTTTCTTTCTTTCTTTCTTTCTTTCTTTCTTTCTTTCTTTCTTTCTTTTTTTCTTTCCAGACTTCTCACCATCTCAATTGCAGTGACTCCAACTCAGATGAGGGGGCATTTTTTAAATTTGAAAATAAAAATTGTAAATATGGGCTGAAAGCTACCACAAAAGTAGCTATGAAATGTACTGCATAACAGGAATCTCAAGCTGTATGGTCAAAGATTTATAAAATTCCTATCTATTGATCAGTCAAATAACCCAGGAATTTATAACTCTTAATGGACTCCCATCGACCCCTACTGGATCATTTGTTTCCCCTGTTAAGAAGCACTGATTTTTAATCCTTCTATCCTCAACCATTCAGTCAGAACTAAAGAAGATTCTTGGATGAGAAGTAAAATGTCTTCAAGGAAAAACAAAGTCCAGTTGTCTTTTGGAAAAAAAGCATCTTTGAGACAACCATGACCTGGAGGACTGAGAATTTCCATAGACTCTGCTTTTGAAGTTTTATTGATTGGAACTGTTCTATTTGATATAGAAAATGCAAACTCTTTATCCCTGGTAATGGTTGCCTATTATAACATTCATTTCTCTAACAGTCAAGTAAAATCATCAGCACAATAAGATTAGTTCTAACTAATTTACTTCTAACTACTATTATATTCTTTTTAACATATGGATGGATAGCTTCTCTATTTTTAAACTGTTCTTCAGTCTCTGATCCATAAGCCAATGCCATGGTGTGTTTAAGTAAGTGTGAAGTAATCCTCTTCCAGCATACTATCCATAAATGGTCAAGTTCAAGAATAAGGTAGGCAGACTGCAGTACATACACTCAGGCATCAACAGGGATTTTGACTTATTCTGCTGTGCTTCTTTTCAGCATGCTTGATTTCAAGTGTTCAATTCCACTTCTTGAGCAAGCTCCTTATTTCTCTGCACTATGATTTATGGTTTGAAGTTAATTCCAAGAAGGCTGTGAGTTTCACAATCAATACTTTCATAATAATAAACTCAAACCGTGCCAACTTTTCTCCTCATTTCCAGTAAATGGCACCTCAATTCTTCCCCCCACCCCACCCAACAACCGCAGCTAGAGATTTTCAGCCTAATACACATTCAGCTCAGATGGAATAATATATTTTACATACATCTCAACATTGTTGGGAATTGTTTTAAACTACGAAACCTGCAGCTGGATATGCTGGTCCTATTGAGCAATTAAGTCCTCTTTCTGCTGTGTCTGACTTTCTCAGTAAAAGTGTGAGGAAAAAGAACTCCCGCAAAAGTACTTAGTTTTTGTGATAACTTTATCACCTGGTTATAGCCACATTTTAGAATTGCCTGAAGGCAACGTAAAAATAAAGTCAGCCTAAGATGGAGGCCAACAGTTTTTCCATGACATTATTTTGGCATCTTAAAACTTAATAATATTTTTTAAAAGGATGTCTCAAGGACATGAGCATTTGGAGATTTTTTAAATATATTATATGAGAGCAATTTATCCTTCTGAATTCAAACTGACACAGATCTCGTTAATAACCTGTCTGAATAAAGTTTCCAGTTGTTCACTTAGGCCTAAAAAGGCCTGTAGTGAATATGTTACATCAAAATTCATCAAATAGAACTCTTCTTTGTGTTGGTGAAACACTTTGTTTCTTTAAAAATCTTGGGATGCTTAACTGCTAACCCCTGAGTGTCAACCTCAGATAGAAATCTGTTCTACAGCAGAGTGTCAATCCCATTTTTTAAGAAGGGTACCTTAATAGAATAGAATAGAATTTTTTATTGGCCAAGTGTGATTGGACACACAAGGAATTTGTCTTGGTGCATATGCTCTCAGTGTACATAAAAGAAAAGATACGTTCATCAAGGTACAACATTTACAACACAATTGATGATCAATATATCAATATAAATCATAAGGATTGCCAGCAACAAGTTATAGTCATACAGTCATAAGTGGAAAGAGATTGGTGATGGGAACTATGAAACGATTAATAGTAGTGCAGATTCAGTAAATAGTCTGACAGTGTTGAGGGAATTATTTGTTTAGCAGAGTGATGGCCTTCGGGAAAAAACTGTTCTTGTGTCTAGTTGTTCTGGTGTGCAGTGCTCTATAGCGTCGTTTTGAGGGTAGGAGTTGAAACAGTTTATGTCCAGGATGCGAGGGATCTGCAAATATTTTCACGGCCCTCTTCTTGATTCGTGCAGTATATAGGTCCTCAATGGAAGGCAAGTTGGTAGCAATTATTTTTTCTGCAGTTCTAATTATCCTCTGAAGTCTGTGTTTTTCTTGTTGGGTTGCAGAACCGAACCAGACAGTTATAGAGGTGCAAATGACAGACTCAATAATTCCTCTGTAGAATTGGATCAGCAGCTCCTTGGGCAGTTTGAGCTTACTGAGTTGGCGCAGAAAGAACATTCTTTGTTGTCTTTTTTAATGATGTTTTTGATGTTAGCTGTCCATTTGAGATCTTGCGATATGATAGAACCCAGAAATTTGAAGGTTTCTACTGTTGATACTGTGTTGTCAAGTATTGTGAGAGGTGGAAGTATGGAAGGGTTTTTCCTAAAGTCTACCACCATTTCTACGGTTTTGAGTGTGTTCAGTTCCAGATTGTTTTGGTTGCACCACAAGGCTAGTCGTTGACCTCTCGTCTATATCGGATTCGTCATTGTCTCGAATGAGACCAATCACTGTTGTGTCATCTGCGAACTTCAGTAGCTTAACAGATGGATCATTGGAGATGCAGTCATTGGTATACAGAGAGAGAAGTGGGAGAGCACACAGCCTTGGGGGCCCCCTGTGCTAATTGTACAGGTATTTGATGTGATCTTGCTTAGCTTCACCTGCTGCTTCCTGTTTGTTAGGAAGCTTGTGATCCACTTACAAGCTTGTTCCGGTACCTGTAGCTGGTTTAGCTTAGTTAGAAGAATGTCTGGAATGATGGTATTGAATGCTGAACTAAAGTCTAAGAAAAGGACCCTTGCATATGTCTTTGGAGACTCAAGATGTTGTAGGATGTAGTGCAGAGCCATATTAACAGCATCATCTGTTGATCTATTTGCTCGGTATGCAAATTGCAAGGGGTCTAACAGCGGATCCGTGATGGTTTTCAGGTAGGAAAGCACTAGCCTTTCAAAGGTTTTCATGACTACAGATGTTAAAGCAACTGGTCTGTAGTCATTCAGTTCCTTGATGGTGGGCTTCTTCGGCACTGGGATGATGGTAGAGTGTTTGAAGCAAGAAGGAACATAACACATCTCTAGTGATTTATTGAAAATATGGGTGAAGATGGGGGCCAATTGGTCAGCACAGACTTTTAAGCAAGAAGGAGTTAACTTGTCTGGGCCTGGAGCTTTTCCTGGCTTTTGTCTGTGAAATAGGTCCTGCACTTCCTTTTCTGTGATCACTAGGGGTTGTGAACCCAATGAAATGGGGTCAGTTGTAGGAGGCTCGGCTGTTGATGGTGTGTCTGAGATGGGGGTTGTGGAGATAGGTGGCTAAGTTAGAAGAAAGAATTGAGTGAATATTCCTCACAGAATGAGGAACTCAGAAAGGTCTCCATTTAGGCTCTTGAGTCCAACTTCTACTCAGTGTAGTTATCCAGATTAAATTACAGGCTTTATAATTACTGATCCAATAACAGGGGTTACATAGATGTCAATGGTTGTAATGAGTTTATAGCAATGGGTCAAAGGCAGCATGAAAGGAAAGAAATCTTAGAAATTTGAATTAATGCTGCACAAATCATTTCAAACTTGAAGTTTTTGTTTTCAAGACATCCTTTTCAAATACGTTAATGGATGTTATTAAATTATTAAGTTTGAAACAGTAGTGTCAGGGTTTCAACCGATGCCCTAATTAAATCATGAGCCTCAAGCCAAGCTTCAAAAGAAATCCAGTTATTTATTAGATGCTTCATATTGGCATGGACCAAGTGAAATCAACGCTGACCTCACCTAATTTGCGCCCCGGCTGGGACCCTGTTTCCCGGTCCCCCCAAGGCATGTCATCAGTCACATTCTCCAACTAAGTAATTTTGTGGGGTTGTAGAGGTCCCTCCCTCTGGCTACTGTGGGTCTGCATGGATATGACCTTGATATGGCCAGCTGGAATGTGCTTTATTTTGACTAAAGTGCAAGTTCCTCAATGCGGCTGCGATGTTCGATTCCCCATCCCCCTGCCTATGGCAACTCAAGAACAGGTCAGGAATACTTTGCGAGTTAAGAAGTAGTTTCACGACTGAATTAATTTTGGATCTGCCTCAAGCTACCTCATACTCTGCTTTAGGCTCAGAACATTTCCAAAATGCAAACTGGCCCTTTCTCACTGAATTATAAATATTTTGAAACCCCCAATCCAAAATATTTACTCAAGAATGATGAGAGAGAAAAGAAAATATGCAGTTTCCTGTATTAATTGAAAAGGGACAGGAAGTTCAGAGGAGGTTCAGGGGCTATCTGAATCAAGAAACACAACATAGTTAGAAGAAAAAGAATATTGTTGTTTCTGAGGAACTTTTCAGGATGTTAGTCATCAACAGGGATCTGATATCTTAGCTCAGGACTCCAGAGTTCTCTCACAACTAGTGTGTGTGTGTGTGTGTGTGTGTGTGTGTGTGTGTGTGTGTGTGTGTGTGCGCGCGCGCCTTCCAGTCAATGTTCATTCCTGACAAATGCCTCAAAAAGTCTCTGCATTTTCTTGACAAGACTTCAGAAATAGTTGCCACTGCCTATAAGGCTGAGAGAGAGGGATTGGCTCAAGGTCACCAACTAGCTAGATGGGATTAGAATTCTTGTTTCTTTTGTTTGTAGCCTGATGCTTAAACACTACACTATCACCTAGGGAAGGAGGGAAAATTGGTTTAGTCCAATTTCTACAAGGCCATCTGGCAGTGATAGGACAGTTTCCAGAGGCTTGTTATACTAAGCCTCACAAGATGTTGGACCTGCCTTCTGCCTTCTGTCCATGACTTCATCCAAAGGAGAAAGGGAATCTTGACATTGGAGTGCAGTAAGGGACACAGAACGATTTTGTTGCTTGCTCAGCCACAAGAATTTACATTAGGATTAATGTGTTCATAAATCTTTAATAATGGCTAAACACTACTTCTAGGACTATGGAATGAATGAAACAAACACTTTATTGCACTGTCCCATGCACATCTTGTACCAGAGGGCCTCCTTTCTTACTTGAACTTGCTGGATGCTTCCATGCTTTTTATGGTTTTATGGTTGGTAGTTTTATTACTGTTATGAGTCTCTCAGAGTTGTGTTTTAAGATGGTCAGCCATACCAATCTTTTCAATAATTACATAAATACATAAATGTTCTTAGTCTCAAACCAGAGGTCTGTGTAGCATGCATTAGCAGTATTATAGGTCATTCTAATTAACCTATTCTTACCACAGCTCATTATTTTCTTGACTGTTTCAAGGCAAGTCCTCTTTCTTTGCCTCCAGATAATTATCTCTCCTCTGGTAATTATGGGTATCTTCTTGCCCACCTGAACAATCTTGTTGTTGTTTCTGTTGTTGTTGTTGCTGCTGCTGCTGTTCTTTGGGATGGGTGGGGTGAAGATTGATTTACCTACTCAAACATTTGGACATAAAAGCATTCCAGCTTTTTTCTTTTTTTAAAAAAACAACTATCCATTGATACTAGATTTCTCTCTTCCCCCACATCACAAATCTCACTGTCCTTTGTAGATGGTCTGCTGAAGAAAAGAAAGAAAGAAAGAAAGAAAGAAAGAAAGAAAGAAAGAAAGAAAGAAAGAAAGAAAGAAAGAGAAAGAAAGAAAAGAACAAAGAATTACATAAAAAAGAATTTGCCTATACCATGAAGCTTCCTAAAATAGATAAAAGAACTACATGGTATGCATTTGAATGAATATGTAATCACTTACAACCCATAAAAGACACATATTGTAAACATTTGATTGCATTTCGTAACATCACTAACAACTACTTTTGTCTTGGAGGAAAGAATTGTGGCACTTTTCATAACAGAGGATGAACCAGTCCATTCAAAGAGTAGTAGTCGTGAATTGCAAAATCTCTAGGTCACACCATTGATAAATATGAGAATAATTGTTTGCTTGTTTATTGGGATTATCGGCAAAGAGTGTTCCACAACAATACAATTCTGAATTCTTAATAATGGCCTACTAACTCAATAGGGGGTGTGGTGGCTCAGTGGCTAAGATGCTGAGCTTGTCAATCGGAAAGGTCAGCAGTTCGGCAGTTTGAATCCCTAGTGCCGCGTAATGGGGTGAGCTCCCGTTACTTGTCCCAGCTTCTGCCAACCTAGCAGTTGGAAAGCATGTAAAAAATGCAAGAAATAGGGACCACCTTTGGTGGGAAGGTAAAAGTATTCTGTGTGCCTTTGGCGTTTAGTCATGCCGGCCACATGACCATGGAGATGTCTTCAGACAGTGCTGGCTCTTTGGCTTTGAAACAGAGATGAGCACCGCCCCCTAGAGTCGGGAATAACTAGCATGTATGAGTAGGGGAACCTTTACCTTTACTAGCTCAATTAAAAACAAAAAACAAAACTCCTAACAGTATTTTTAGAACATTTTGACTTGCAAACAAATGTCATCCTCCTATAAAAAGAGAACTTCAAAAGGTATTTTTCAGCCTATATGTGGCATGGAGAACTTTTAGAAGTTTCATTTCAGCATAACCTTGTACATTAAATACACTTCCACTTGTAACAAGGGAAATTTCTTGACGGCTAATATCTAAGAAGTTATGCTCTATGAATCTGAAGCTCGTTTGTCTGAAGCATTAGTTATTTAGTATTTGCTTGCTTCTGTGCATTTCATAATATTGGCTTATTATTAATATGTTTAATATAGCCGGGGCACAAAGAATATTGGGAGAAGCATAACACATGGGTCCCCTCCACCTAATTTTGCATTAGTTGCATATCTATTAGTAAACAGACATATATTCATATGTTCAGTGTCAAATTTTATAGTACCAAGCCAGAAAGTCATCCTAGTTTAATGAACTTCCTAGGACAAAATATGTTTACTCATCAGTGCCCTTAAGGCATGTAAGCAGTATCGTTGACGCTATAACATTTCTGAAATGGTCATCCGCTGAATAAAATTAAATATGAACAGCTAGAACTTGGAAGCTAGCCTGATCAGTAGAGCAGGACCATCTGCCAGCTATACAAAATGCAGCTTCACATTTCGGGAAATAAGTAAGTTGTCCTGGGTTGCAGCCACATACATTTACAAGTATGAATTTTACTTCTTTAACCCAAGTCTGGTCTAATAATTTGGGCATTAGATATATGATTGTAAACATGCTTAACTGAACACGAGTTTCACTTTAGGAAAAAGGTAACAAAACATTTAAAGCAAAGCTAAAATTCTCCAACTAGATGAGGGGTGGGCTGCTGGGGGTTTGCTGGGGTTTGGGAGAACTTCTAGCTAAGATTCTGTGCAGTTTGGAGAATCCCCAAATCCTACTCCTGGCTGGCCCCACCCATCCCACCCACCCCTCTCAGGAATCCCCACGTGGCCCGTTTTGGATGCAGGTAAGTGCAGGGCATTCACAGAGGCTTGGGGAGGGCAAAAAAATGGGCCTACCAGAAATTTGGGAAGGCCAGAAACCGGACCATTTCCAGCCTCCAGAGGGCTTCCTGAGGCTGGGAAGGCCATTTTCACCCTCTCAGAGGCTCAAGGAAAGCCTCAGGAGCCGGGAGGCAAAAAATGGGCCTACCAGAAATTTGGGAAGGCCAGAAACCGGACCATTTCCAGCCTCCAGAGGGCTTCCTGAGGCTGGGAAGGCCATTTTCACCCTCTCAGAGGCTCAAGGAAAGCCTCAGGAGCCCGGGGAGGGCAAAAATGCCCCCCATGGTGTAGGAAGCTGACTAGGCCATGCCCACCATAGCCACACCCACCCATCAACCAGGTACAGAACCCCTTGCTTAAATTTTTGAAGCCTACCCCTGAACTAGATGCTAGTGTTCACCAGTTAGAAAGTATAAACAAGCAAGCAAGCAACTGCTACGCCTTCATTTTATTTAAGAAAGTATTATTTTTTTAAAGTATAAGTGTTGAAACTTGACTTATTGAATTTATGTATACACTTTTATAATGTGCTGATCATTGATCTAGCTAAATCAGTCTTTGGGTTTCTTCCACACTATATGCCTACATGCTCTAGAATTGGATATCCAGAATTGGTTATCCAATTCTGGTTATCCAATCCAATTTGTGAGAAATAAGCTTATTGGAAATGTTGCCTATCCCTAATCTAATCTAGCCTAATTGTTGCCTATTTCGATTAACAATAGTCGATTCAAGAACTTCTATTCAGAAACACCAAGGATCAAATTTTAAACCTATAATATGCAAACCACATTCTTTGGAATAACTGCCACTCATTTACTCACCCTATACTTTCAGCCACTTTGGAGTCCAGCAACTTACTTTCCCATTTTATTCTTCCTTTTCTACCAATTGTTATTTAATACTATTCCTACTTTGTCGAGATTTATGCTTGAATTCTATATATTTTTGACATAGAATCATAAGACTGAATCTGACATTAGGTAACAGATTCTAGGCAGTAGTTTGATAAATTAAAGGAGCATTCTGGTTTTAATTGGTTTAGGCCATATTTGATTACATATTAATATTTAGCAACTTTTTTTAAAAAAAATCTTCCTAGGATAGAGATACTGTCTAGATCAGGGCTGTCAAACTCCTGGCCCATGGGCTGGATGCATCACATGGTGGCCACGCCCATTTTAGCAAAGGGGGGAAAACCCCAATACGTCACGTGACGATGTGAGTTTGACACCCCTGGCCTAGATCATGAAGACCTATTGCAAAGAAATAAATTTAACTTCCGTTCACTCTGTTGTGCTTCTTGAAAAGCAGTTTCTAACCCTTGAGAACCAATATTATTTTTATTATTTTTAAAAACAATTCTTCCACTTTTACACAGACAGCAACTGTGTAAACTGTGGTTACGTCTATGGTTGACATAAATATTTGAGACATAGTGTAGAACAGGTGGTCTCCTATCCAAGAAATTAAAATGATTTTTTTTTTGTCTCTGACTACAATCATTTAAAAAATGTATACCCAATTAGATAAATCCTTAAAATAGTTTTTTGGCAAATTTTGATGAGGAGATAGCTTGGAGTATTTCCACTTATGGTAATTTTGAATGTATGTGGCAGTTTAAAAACGGTATAGAAGTAAAGATTAAAGAAATAACTTGACATAAAGTTCTCTTTACCCTCAGTTGATTCTGCTTAATGGAAGTTGGAAACTTCCAGAGTATTTAATTAGTTATCTACTTGTTAAATTAAGTATTCCACAGTGCTAGAAATCTTTACCATGCGATAGCAGCCCAGTGATTTATAGACAAGGGGACCTTAAAACTATGAGCAAGTTAACAGAATAAATCCTGATTTAATGTGATATCCTTACACTGAATATGTTGGCCTTGTTTAATGGGAGATTATTTTAATGGGGAATTTATTGGAAATGCAAAAACATTTGTGGAAAAATAGCTATGTAAATAAATTTACACAAATAAACCATGGATTTTCATCCCAGTGTTGGAACAAAAGGAAAGAACGAAAGCATCCTTGTCAACCAGCAAATGCTTAGTCTTACATATTGGAAAAAAGAACCCAAAAACTAAGTACATACTTGATAGACATTATCTTACAGATGACCCTCACCCTGTTAAAGACCTTGGAGTTTTCATATCAAATGATCTAAGTGCCAAAGCCCACTGCAACTACATAGCAAAAAAGGCTCTAAGAGTTGTAAACCTAATTTTGCGTAGCTTCTTGTCCAAAAACACTACACTACTAACCAGAGCTTACAAAACATTTGCTAAACCAATTCTTGAATTCTTGACTGTCTGGAACCCATACCACATTTCTGACATCAATACAACTGAACGTGTCCAGAAATATTTTACAAGAAGAGTTCTCCACTCCTCTGAATACAACAAAATACCTTATGCCACCAGACTTGAAAATCTGGGTTTAGAAAATTTAGAACTGTGCCGCCTTATCCTGGACATAAACTGTTTCAACTCCTACCCTCAAAACGACGCTATAGAGCACTGCACACCAGAACAACTAGACACAAGAACAGTTTTTTCCCGAAGGCCATCACTCTGCTAAACAAATAATTCCCTCAACACTGTCAGACTATTTACTGAATCTGCACTACTATTAATCGTTTCATAGTTCCCATCACCAATCTCTTTCCACTTATCACTGTATGACTATAACTTGTTGCTGGCAATCCTTATGATTTATATTGATATATTGATCATCAATTGTGTTATAAATGTTGTACCTTGATGAACGTATCTTTTCTTTTATGTACACTGAGAGCATATGCACCAAGACAAATTCCTTGTGTGTCCAATCACACTTGGCCAATAAAAATTCTATTCTATTCTATTCTATTCTATTCAACATGACCTGAATTTAACTCATAAAATCATCTATTACAATGTCCTTCCTGTTGAAGACTACTTCAGCTTCAATCACAACAATACAAAAGCAAACAATAGATTTAAACTTAATGTTAACCGCTTCAATCTTGATTGCAGAAAATATGACTTCAGTAACAGAGTTGTTAATGCTTGGAATAAACTACCTGACTCTGTGGTCTCTTCCCAAAATCCCCAAAGCTTCAACCAAAAACTGTCTACTATTGACCTCACCCCATTTCTAAGAGGTCTGTAAGGGGCGTGTATAAGAGCACAAGCATGCCTACCGTTCCTGTCCTAATGTTCCCTTTAATTGTATCCAATTCATATAGTTATTACATACTCATATTATATATATGCTTATATATTGTATAGTTATTACATGTTTATGCTTATATATACTGTGTGACAAAATGGTAGGTATGCTGGTGCACTTATGCACTCCCCCTTAGGGACCTTTTAAGAAACATGTAAGGTCCACAGTAGACATATTTATATGTATTATATGTGTAGATGATGATGATGATGATGATGATGATGATGATGATGATGATGATAATAATAATAATAATAATAATAATAATAATAATAATAATAATAACAACAACAACAACAACAGAGTTGGAAGGGACCTTGGAGGTCTTCTAGTCCAACCCCCTGCCCAGGCAGGAAACCCTACACCATTTCAGACAAATGGTTATCCAACATTTTCTTAAAAATTCCCAGTGTTGGAGCATTTACAACTTCTGCAGGCAAGTTGTTCCACTTATTAATTGTTCTAACTGTCAGGAAATTTCTCCTTAGTTCTAAGTTGCATCTCTCCTTGATTAGTTTCTACCCATTGCTTCTTGTTCTACCCTCAGGTGATGTAGATGTAGATGTAGATGTAGATTAGATATAGAGATGATAGAGTTATCTATATCTATATCTATATCTATATAGCTATAGCTATATCTACATCTATATCAATCTAGCTAGCTAGAGAATGTAGCTAGATGCTTCATTTTAATTTTCATAAATGCTTCATTTTTATTATCAAAACATTAAAACTGGACATAGGTTGTTGCTTGCTAGCTGATACATTGTCTAGAATTATGTAATACACCAGTGAGATCTAATATTTGAAATTGTTGCTTATCATATAATTAGCTTACCTTCAATACAAAATGTTCTAGCAGCTCTGTATGGTATTGTATTGTATTGTATTGTATCTGTATGGTATGTATGGTATTGTATTGTATCAATCCAACAATACAGAAAATTATGCATATGTACCAGAAAAATGACTCCATTGTTTTGAGGACAGGTAATCAAAAATATGAGCTGTACAATCAAATTTAAGAAAAGATCACAGAACACGCTTGAATTGCTTACAAAAAATGCAATTACTGAGTACCTGCCTAGCAGAGTTTGGCATATAAGAAAGATGTTTTAATACATTTTTGGTAAACCTTACATCTGTAAAATTATCAGAAAGTTGCCAGAGGGGTATTTTTATTAGGCTTGGACAAAGAGAGAGGGGTTTTACACATGAACTGTAATAAAGATGACATTATTTATGCTGTCTTTGATTAATAGTCACTCTAATTGCATTGCTCGGGAAAAAAAGAGTCAAACATAATTTATTAGTTAGTAGTCTCCAGACAATCAGCCCTGCAAGGTGTGTTAAATTCTGAGAGCTTTTAATAATCATTAATATTTCAATTTAAACAATTTAGCACCTCTAATGGTTGGAAATAAAACTTGTTCTGTAAAGTTTTAATTGCATGAAACTGATGGTGGAAGCTCTTTTACCTTGGCCAAGACTCAAAAATATTTAGTAGAATCTTAACTATTGTCAGTCACTTTTCCTCTACAACAGAATGGAACTTTTTGTCTTGTACATTTGCAATAGTAATAGCACTTAGACTTATATACCACTTCACAGTGCTTTACAGCCCTCTCTAAGGGGTTTACAGAGTCAGCATATTTTCCCCAACAATCTGAGTCCTCATTTTATTGACATCAGAAGGATGGAAGGCTGAGTCAGCCTTGAGCCTGGTGAGATTCGAACTGCCCAATTGCTGGCGACCACTAGCCTGCAGTATTGCGTTCTAACCACTGCGCCACTACAACTCTCGATTCCTATTTTTTGATCTCAAATGTAGCAACTGATTTCCGAGTCCTACTAAAATACTGTGAAAACATGACTATGGATGGATCTGCTATTCTTTTGCTGATAGATATTGAAAAGCATCTTCAAGGAGGATAAAAAAAAGTCAAGATGATGTATACAACCACATAATCAAAATCCTGCACTATTTTTTTCTTTACATGCATTGAACAAGTAATGTTTCACCTGGAAACCATCTTTTGTATTAGGCCTTCAGACCTGCCTCGTTTACTACTGTAGGAAATTGGATGGGGGGATTGTATGGAGCATGGGTGATATATAGTCATAATAGCATTCCTTTCTCAGAGAGTCAAGGACATCTTGCCCTGCATCTGGGAGCCTGGAGCTGCGAGGCATCTCCAGTTGGGACGATGTCTGATTGGACCATGTGATGGACTTGTGGGTGTTGGGCAGGGACTTGAACTTTTCTTTGGGTCAGGGAAACCCTGGAAATGTTCACATGCAGGTTTTCCCAGATGTGCCAATATGACACCTCTAATAAAATGTAACTTTGAGGAAACTCAAGCCTTGGAGTTTTGTTTCATTGGGGGTGTTACTTGGAACCCTGACATTAACCCAAATCTGACATGTAAAAAATTGTGTGGGTTGGTGACATGGTCATGGCCATATCTTGGCTTTCTGACTCTTAACCTACTTTGATGTATGGACTCTTAACATATTGGAGCTAAGACAATATAATTGTGTCACCAGGAGTTTTGAAGATCCAGGAACAGAACCAAAGAGAAAAAATAATTGGTAGAGAAAAGTTCTCCACCCTGAGGATAGGCTCCAGCATGAGTTTGAAAGCTCAGAAGATTAAATTGCTGGTCCCAGAAATCGACCCAGTTTGGATCTTGCAGGGGAAAAAAATAGTTCAATGTCTATCATCCCCATTATGATCCTGTGCTTTCCTTCCTCATGCCTTTTTTAAAGATCCCAAATAGAAAATCTTATTTTCTCCTAATATTCCAAAGTTTGTTCCAATCTGCAGGATTTCCAGTGTTATTGTTTAGCTCAAGAGAATACAAATGAAAAACACAGTTTAGCACATCTTCATGTGATTATTCTTAATATGATTAAGTCAGGTTTTTTTTTCCTCTTTTACTTTATCCAAACAGACTATATATAATTCCTATTACAAACACTGAAATTTCTATTAATACTATTTCTCTATTCCTATCATCCCTTTCTATTGTGATGCGATGTAACATTTTTTTAATCATTGTGTCCTACCAGTACTAAAGAATTCCATTTCCTTCAGTGATGTTCCTTGACTAAGCCATATTACAGGCAAGGATGAATACACATTTTCACTCTTAATGAAATGAATATGTCTAGAGAAGCAGGATCATGAATATTTTAATCATTTTAGTAACTTTTTTCCCCTTCATTAAGGCATTGCTAGTGTTTGCAGATGAAGAAGTTCCTCATTGAAAAAAAAGGCCTGGTGTCTAATTATTATCCTCTTTATTTAAAGAGTATACTTGATATTCAAATAATCAGAAAATGGCATTTAGCTAATTCATAATAAAATTATGAATGAATTCTTAACCTTCGTCATTTTTAATAGTCAAAGTTTTATTTGAAGTAGGACTCATTAAGGATTCTAATCTAACAGCCTCTTCTTCAATGCTGCAGTTCAGTTCAGAAACGGAAATTAAATATAAAAGGTTGTCCAGAGTATCTTTCCTTCATACTGGATAACTAGAAGTTAATAATCTGAAATCAGAGAACATGGTTTACAGATTGTACTATAGTTGTCTTTCATTCCCAAAGTTAATATCCATTTTCCTCTGGTCTATGAAATTAACAATTATTAACAAACCTAGCATGTACTGGCATATATAAAATTAACATGTTTTCCTCTGCTATATGAACTTAGCAATTATTAACAAACAGCATATATACTGTAGAGTTGTGGTGGTCAGATGTTAGAATGCAGTATTGTGAGTTTATTCTGTTGACTGCCAGTTGCCAGCACTTCTGCAGTTCAAATCTCACCAGGCTCAAGGTTGACTCAGCCTTCTATTCTTCCAAGGTGGGTAAAATGAAGACCCAGATTGTTGGGGACAAGATGCCGACTCTGTAAACCGCTTAGTGAAGGCTGTAAAGCACTGTGAAGTGGTATGTACCGTATTTTTCAGAGTATATGTTGTGTCTGCGCCCCCCGAGCCAGGCCTGCTTGGACAGTGAGTCTGCGCCCCCCGAGCCAGACTTGGACAGTGAGGGGGAAGGACCATCAGGACTTACCTCGGGAGCACCGGCTTGCCTGGCCAGGTGGAAGAGATAACGAGGCCTCCATCCCCTGACTCTCCACCTCCAGGCTATGCCTGCAGACCCAGCTGATGGCAATCAGGCTTGGTTTCATAGGCAGGAGAGGAGGGAACAACAGAAGTAAGGGTGGGGCAGGCCTAGGAAGTGCTGAGTCATGGAGCCACACCCCACAGGATATAAAAGGCAGCCAGAGCTGCTGTGTCTCTTTGTAACAGGCAAATCCACTGATTAAGAGGTGAAGTTTGTTTCTAGGTGACTCACCAGTGTCGTGGAAGATAACGGAGGCTCTTGGCAGACGCTGGCTATTTTGCTGCTATTTTGATAGTGATGGCTAATTAAGCCATCATTCGGACAGAGGCAAGGGAGGACAGAACAGTATAAGGCGCACCTTTTTCCCCCTTAAAAGAGGGTGAAAATGGTGCATCTTATACACCGAATAGAGCCATTTTTGGCCTCCCAAAGACCTGCCCCGCTTGTTCTATTTTTGCGAAAAACAGGCCCAGCCCCCAGGAGCATTCTTCAGGCCTCCCAAACCCTCTGTGCATCTCATTTTTTGCAAAAAAACCCTACTATATTTTGTCCCTACACTGTAGTTTGGGAAGGAGGTTTGCTTTGCACTTTTGTCCCCACTGAATCTTCCCATTGGAGATGAAAGTTTTTGTGCTGCCCTGAATAATCCACAGGTTTTGGTTTGAATACCTGTTCAAGTCTCAATGGCTACAGATCTCACCAAAAGCAATCTCTGTAAATATACATTATTTTTGGCTGCCTAGAAATACCTTGCAGGAAAGCAAAATAATTAGCAATAGCACTTAGACTTATATACCACTTTATAGTCCTTTTACAGCCCTCTCTTAGTGTCAGCATATTGCCCCCAACAATTTGGGTCCTCATTTTACTGACCTCGGAAGGATGGAAGGCTGAGTCAACCTTGAGCTGGTCAGAATCAAACCCTTCCTTCCTTCCTTCCTTCCTTCCTTCCTTCCTTCCTTCCTTCCTTCCTTCCTTCCTTCCTTCCTTCCTTCCTTCCTTCCTCCCTCCCTCCCTCACTCACTCACTCACAATAGCACTCAGACTTATATACTGCTTGACAGTGCTTTCCAGTCCTGTCTGAGCTGTTTACAGAGTTAGCCTATCGCCCCCAACAATCTGGGTCCTCATTTTACTGACCTCAGAAGGATGGAAGGCGGAGTCAACCTTGAGCCTGGTGAGATTTGAACTGCCAAATTGCAGCTAGCAGTCAGCTGAAGCAGCCTCTAACCATTACACCACCTTGGCTTTTAGAGGGGCAATTAGTTGAACATTGCCCCTCACTCCGAGAGGAAGACATGAGACCCAGAGTTAGGAGTGCAAAAGAAGGAGGAAAGTAAGGCCATTGCTTTTATTGTTGACCTTGAGAAAGGCAATGGGGTGGTAAGTGTTGAATTTATTTATTTTTACAAAGTAAAATTGAACCCAGGAATTCTGAGTGGATTATTTAGTTAATAATTATTTAGTTAATAATTGAGCCATGGGGGTGCAGTAATTCCTGGCTGACTCTGCCCACTGCCAGAGTTCAATCCTGACAGGGCTCAAGGTTGACTCAGCCTTCCATCTTTCTGAGGTCAGTAAACCGTTATGGTATTTATACAAAATAGTTTTTTTGCACAATTGATCCAGGAATATTTTTATATCTGTTCCTCAAAGCAGTTTTCCAAAACCTAAGCATCCAGAGAAATAATAATAGTTTTTTTTTAGTTTTTTTAAAAAAAGAGGTTCTACTTGGTTACATGGCATATCATTTTACTTGGTTACATGATATATCAAAGGCAGAAGGAAAATATGCCAAAAGTGCCATGAGAAAGATGAGAAGGAAAAGAATTTTGCAAATTAGCATTGAGGACAAGGGAGTTATTTCTATTTGGCATAAGAAAAACAGCACTCTTGTGCTTAGCCAAAACATATAGATGAATATAGCGCTTTGCTGGTATCAGAGCAACAGATGAAACTGACATTCAATAAGTGTACAATCCCCGTTTCTTGTTTCTTGTAATTGTCTCCCATTGCAAGCAATATCTGTTAAGATCCTGAATCAGTGGTGTGATTCAAGTCATTTAACAACCGGTTCTCTGCCCTCATGATTTCTTCTAACAACCAGTTCACCAAACTGCTCAGAAAGTTAACAACCGGTTCTCCCGAAGTGGTGCGAACTGGCTGAATCCCACCACTCTCCTGAATCCAAGTGGTTTGGAATTCTAGTGGCATTCTACTGGCTGCTGGGCAACTCAGGACTGCTGATTTCTTTGCCTGGTTCTCTTTGCCTTCCTTGATCATTGCATTAAGTGACTTCTGGTCTAAGCAGAATGCTTCGGTATTGTTAATCGGCAACCTAAAGTCCCATCATTAGCATTTTTAATTGAAGTGATTGTGCCACTGACACACGGTATACTATAATTTCTGCAAATGCTCATCACCACAGTCCTGAAATTAACTCTCCGCAATTGACTTATGGTGGAGCGTCATGCTCACTTGCACTCTGCTAATAGGAATTTGTGGCTTATGGAGGTCACAAGCAATCGTGTCAACTCATAGTACTGCTCTTTATGCACGACTTGGTCGACAACAAGATAAATGAGTGTTGGCATCATAATCTCTCCTCCCTGACAAGAGTTTTTCTTCGTGAGTGTATTACACAGAGGTATACCTTAGGTACTGTGTTGCTTCTTTGTTCCTTTAGCCACATGCAGATAATTATGACAATGGAACAAGTTGATCTCCATGGAGGATCATACTCCTCTGGTAGTATTTAGTATCAGATTAGGTTCCCCTCAGCGGTGGGGTTCACATTATGTTACTACAGGTTCACTACACATGTGCACACTCATTTTGTGAGCATGTGTGCCCGGTTCGCACATGTGCCTGCCTTCCATGCATGTGACCAGCCTTCTGTGTGTGTACTTTACTTGTGCATGCGCCTTCCGTGCATACACCTGGCCTCAAAAACGTGCCTAAATAGGATGGCACAGAGCCAGGGCGGGTGGGCAGGCCCACCCGTGATTTTCGCTACCAGTTTGGACGAACTGGTCTGAACCAGCTGAATACCATCTCTGGTTTCCCTTCTTCCTATTCTAATTTGAATTTTATTGTTTGTTTTTCCTCAAATGGCAACTTCCATTTGAAAGCAGCAGCAGATGTTGTATTGCACAAAATATTATTGGAAATGTTACCTGGCTCTCTCCCAGCTCTTGTTACAAGGTCACCATAGGAGGAAATTAGGATCAGGTAAAAGCACTCATTTTTTTTCCTTTTAATGACCCCTCCAATCTCTTGCTTTGGAGTTGGGTGGGAGTAACTGATTCGAGCTGAGCATTTACTGACCGGATATCCTTCCTGATGCCTCTGCGGAGTTTGCTCACATACAACAGCATAAATAACTTGGCACTTGCAACCATCTTGTGCACACCAACACTTTCTTCACTACCACTTTTTTCATGAAAATGCAATATCTTTTTAGTATGAAAATAAATGGAATAAGAACTATAGATTAGTTGGCATCATCAATTAATTAGCAAAATCAAGATAAGCATAAAGATAGCTCAGTACTTGGCTGTCTATTCTATTTGAATGCTACATATACCAAATGTACTACAGTGTTGCAGGTACCAAATGAGTGCTAGCTAACCCTACAAAATCCTAGCTGGCTTAAAATTATCTGAACAGACTGGCCCATCCCAGTCACTGTTTAATTGAAAGATGAGAGGAGCTAAGTGATGGAAAGGTTGGTCAATTTGAAACTGGCCTTTGATAGCAATGATCATATTTTATTTTATTTTTGGTTATTTTCTGAGAGATGCACTCCTTTGTCTCATCGATCCTATTGCCAGAAATTGTTATTCATAAACATTCCCAAGAAATTCTTGGGGACAGGCAGTGTATGGTGGTTCCCTCAGGCAGCAGATTTTGGATGCAATGAAAAGGAACTAGACAGAAATTTAATTTGCATTTTATTATATTGTTACTGGCAAGGATGGGAAAAGTTGCTTGTGAAATTTTCAGTTTCAGCTTCAAATGCCAACATGGCTTGGGATGACTTTGGCTACTGTGCAATTTGTCCTGAATTAGAGGGGGTAGGAAGTGGCTTTTGCAGTTCCACTTTTCTTCAGATAACCTTGATATTTGCAGAAAGAATATACATGTGTGTGTGTGTGTGTGTGTGTGAGTGTGTGAGTGTGTGTGTGTGTGTGTGTGTGTCAGGGGTGAAATGCTCCTGGTTCAGACCGGATCAGGCGATCCGGTAGCGATGGCAGCAGGTGGTTCGGAGAACCCGTAGAAAAAATCCCTGCCCCCTTGCCCATGCCCAGGTGAGCCACACAATCGTCAGAGCCTCTTTTTTTCACTTTTAAAAGCCTTTTTTACAACCTATTCCACTGAATATGCTTTTAAAAGGTTAAAAAAAAAAGGCTTTGATGATCCCAGCTGAGCCGCGCGATCATCAGATCCTTTTTTTTTACTTTTAAAAGCATTTTTTCTACAACCTCTTTGGCCAAAAAAAATGCTTTTAAAAGGCTCTGACGATCCCAGATGAGTTGCCTGATCATCAGGGGCTTTTTTTATTTAGTTTTAAAAACATTTTTTACAACCTCTTCAGCCAAAGAGATTGTAAAAAAAAATGCTTTTAAAAGTAAAAAAACCCGATCATGTGCGACAGCTGATCACCCCCCCCCCCGCACGCTGTTCTACTTATCGCATGCATCCTTTTGCCATGAACTGTGCACGCACCCCTCACATTTGGTGCATGGTGCGCATGCTCAGCCAGCGAACTGGTAGTAAACCAGTTCATATTTCATCACAGACAGACAGACAGACAGATAGATAGAAATAGAAATAACATGAACATTACTGAAAGGACATATGGGAGAAAGAAAAAGGAAACAGACTTGACACCAGTGCAAAATGGATGCAGGACTACTATAATCTCCAGAACAGGAACCAGTCACCATCACTATAGCAGACAGCCAGCAGTGAGTCAAGAGTATGAAAAGCTGGACAGTATCTGATCCACACCTACTGGCTAAAGAAGCTAGTTGTGGTGCATGAACACCTAGTATCAGAAAAGAACAACCTTCTACCAGCAGGCTAACATCCAGACTGGCTAACCCATTAAAAGACTGTGCTGATTCTAAAAGACCCCCAGAAAGGAACATCATCAGCCAACTGCTGGCCAATAATTTGCCTCTCCACAATATGGAAAGTCCTTTCAGGCTTTATAGCCCCTCCCCCCCAAGCTGTCAGACCATATGGGCCAGTACAGGAACACATCTTGGAAGGGCACTGGGAACAACACAGAAGCTCAATGCACTGTTTTTTTCATAGATAGAGCAGTTGTCTAAGACTCAAAGTCTCTAGATAACGTAATCTGAGCACAACCTGGATTGAATACAGAACTCAATACCACACGTAGAGATCTGTGAATCTTGGCATTAAATAGGACAATAAGAACCTTCCTCAAGAACTCAATGGGACTATGGAACATGACACATTCTGCCCAGAGGGATGAAGTGCTAGGAACAGCTATATATCAGTGGTTCTAAAGTGAAGATCGTCTTCCAAAATTAGTCTCTCAAATCTGAACAGAGAAATTAGTAGAGGTATTTTTATGTAACAGATAGTTTTCCAATAAATTTGTCAGTACTTTAGTTTTCAAAAGATTATTAATATTATTATCTTTGGTCATGCAACCATCCAAATGTTTAGACTGGATTTGGTATTTTTATCCATCAAGTCCTTCTCAAAGACCTTGGATAGATATTGTTATTTGATGATGTGAAAAGTATCTCAGGATGCAAACTTTTCTGAGCAAAGCTGCCTTTTGCAATTGACTGATGATGATTTTTGTCATTTTGAAGTGATGCTCCAGATGCTTTCTGATTGCACCCAACTGTGCCTAATACTATTGCTGCTATCTTTGCTTTCTTTTGCTATAGTCTTTCTATTTCTATTTGAAGAATAGAGTTTTGCAGAAATGCAACAAATGTGCAGATGGATACATATCTTGATCTTGAGCTAGATTCTACAGCATAGCAATTACTGGGAGAGGGAGAAGCAGCATTTGTGTGTCTGATTAAGAAGGAAGAGTACTGATGACAATTAGCCTCTGGAAGCTGCTATCATTTCTGCTGATTAAGCTACCTTGATACATGGAACAGTTTCATTTTCTGTATACCTTTCACAGCTCAAATACAGGACAACAATTGATCTATATTCCATGAATTCCATTACTGTTTTTGCCTTTTTAATAGAATTCATGGAATTATTCACACATCTAATTTAGCATTCAGATCTGGAAGAAAAAAAAGTGTGCACATAGCACAATATCTATCTATCTATCTATCTATCTATCTATCTATCTATCTATCTATCTATCTAATTTCTAATCTAATCAAATTTCTGGGTTCTATCATATCGCAAGATCTCAAATGGACAGCTAACATCAAAAACATCATTAAAAAAGGACAGCAAAGAATGTTCTTTCTGCGCCAACTCAGTAAGCTCAAAGTGCCCAAGGAGCTGCTGATCCAATTCTACAGAGGAATTATTGAGTCTGTCATTTGCACCTCTATAACTGTCTGGTTCGGTTCTGCAACCCAACAAGAAAAACACAGACTTCAGAGGATAATTAGAACTGCAGAAAAAATAATTGCTACCAACCTGCCTTCCATTGAGGACCTGTATACTGCACGAATCAAGAAGAGGGCCGTGAAAATATTTGAAGATCCCTCGCATCCTGGACATAAACTGTTTCAACTCCTACCCTCAAAACGATGCTAGAGAGCACTGCACACCAGAACAACTAGACACAAGAACAGTTTTTTCCCAAAGGCCATCACTCTGCTAAACAAATAATTCCCTCAACACTGTCAGACTATTTACTGAATCTGCACTACTATTAATCGTTTCATAGTTCCCATCACCAATCTCTTTCCACTTATGACTGTATGACTATAACTTGTTGCTGGCAATCCCTATGATTTATATTGATATATTGATCATCAATTGTGTTGTAAATGCTGTACTTTGATGAACGTATCTTTTCTTTTATGTACACTGAGAGCATATGCACCAAGACAAATTCCTTGTGTGTCCAATCACACTTGGCCAATAAAATTCTATTCTATTCTATTCTATTCTATTCTATCTATCTATCTATCTATCTATCTATCTATCTATCTATCTATCTATCTATCTATCTATCTATCTATTATCTATCCTACTATTACAGAGGAAAATGTGGAAAAATACTGATAAATAATAGTTGGACAAACTTATTCCAAGTCCTCCATTTTTCCAGAATGGTAAAAAATGGGGTGGGAAAAGGTTTCTAAAAAAGAAATCTGACAGATTTGTACACAGCATTGGTTTCATTAAAATATATATTTAATATAGAAAGCAATATAAGTAGCAATGAAATAACTTACTAAAACATGTTGTAAAGGATATTTTATTGTACCTTTACTACCTGGAATAATACTATTCATACCCATGTTTTAACAGTGTTTTCTGTATTTAGTTTTTTTTTAACCAATTAGCAGCAATTATCAGTAACACACTGCAGCATGTTTTTATTCTGAATACAATAAAATCCCTTAAGTAGCTCAGTGTTGCCCAATATAGTGTCCTCCAGATATTTTATCACTCCTCAAATTCCCTGCCAGATTGAGAAAGGCAGATTTAACTGAATGGTCTGTCTCACAAACAGATAAACCTTATTCATTTTTAAGCAGTTAGAAATCTACTGCCATAGTGAAACTGTTAGCAGTGTGAATTGTCAGATGGGTCTCTGAACCACATAAGTAATCCCAAAGTTGGGTCTGATATCAAACCCATGGCATTACTCGTTCCTGGCATGCAATGGTTATACATTAAACACCACTTGTTTCTGCATTTGAGCTGTGTGTGTTATAATGATTTATTCTTTTTAAAAAAAATCATGCAGTGCAAATTGTTGTGGTAACTATAGCAACCACAGCACTAGAGTTTCCATTTCATCTAAGGGTATGTACAGATGAAGACTGAATGCCTTGGGGCACCATTATACTTCAGCTCAGGTTCCTAGTCAAAAATAATTGACCTCGTGTAAATATGTAAATTATCGAATTCTTTGTACTACTGCTTTTTTATCATTATTGTTTTCTTAAATTATTGTTTGGAATGAAATTTGTTCTAAAGGTTCTTCATTCATTGGGATAATCTGCCTGTAGGTTGCAATCCTATGTACAGTTTTTCTTCTTCCGTAAAATCTACTGAAGTCATGGGGATTAAGCTGATTAATTGTACTGTCAAAATGTAAGCCTTTGTGTTTCACTCTGCATTTAGGGAGTGATAAGATGACAGACTTTAAAGACAGTTTAAGAAAATGGGAACAAAATCATTGCTTCAGACTGGAAAATCACCAGGAATCTATTAAATAAAGTTTAATTTATGAGTTTGTTTTAAGGCCAGCGTGTCTTCACATTTTACCCCCACTTTTGATATGTAATGACTTAATGCATTGTTCAGAAGTGCGTCAGGTGTTTTTGATGGTATAACTACACATTTCTTATTATTTGGTCACTCAACCTTGGATCCGACAATGTTTGTACATTTTTTTAAAATCCGTTTTCCAACCTTCCTCTTTAAAAGAAGGTTGTCAAGAGGAAATTAAGGACTCGGCTTCAAAAGACCCAGAAGGAAGCAAATTATCTGGACTACTTCAGACCAGGCTATAGTACTGACATGGAATTGGTCCTGTTTAAGGATGATTTTTGGAGGCCTTAGGACAGGACTGTCAAACTCGTGGCCTGCAGGGTGGATGCATCCCAGGCTGGCCACACCCACGCCTGGTTTAGCAAAGGGGAAAAAGTCATGACACATGACGCCACCGTGATGACACAAGTTTGACACCCCTGCCGTAGGATGATGATGATACATGCAGGAGTCCCTTGTAGATCATTAAGAGTGTTATCATTCAGGGCAGGCTTAGTGGTT